>NC_084805.1:12545374-12845374 GCF_963583255.1 Pyrus communis | reverse complement strand
AACTTAAACGTTTTCTCAATTCAATTTTTCATAATCATAAATCGGTTTATTTTCGATTTTCCCCACATATTAATAATTATGAATATCTAATTCATATATTTAAAATTTCAGGGTATTACATATTTGTTACTGAAACGCCCCCTCATAACTGGACTTTCTTCCATACGTCATCATTGCAACCTTGATCCGCGAGTTTTTTGGCCTTTTTGAGACGTGTAGACACTCAGGTGTCTTTTTACCATTAAATTCACCGTCACACGCCATCATGCGGTCTCGATCGTGAATTTTCCAGTCCTTTGATTCTTTGAATATCCATCATGATTTCCAAATCCTCCGGTCGATTTCATCACCAATTAAAACAAAATTGTTGATCTTCCTCCAAAAATGCCTATAAGTATCCAACTCTCCTTCATTCAAACTTTACACTTTCAAAATTTTTGAATCCTTATTGCCATTTGCTCTCACAGCCCAAAAGATTTCGAAACCCAGAAAACTACCACAGTCCCAGAAAATTCCTCAAATCTTCAACAATGGCCTCCAACACCTTTATTACCAAGCTTTCTGATAAGTGCGCCAAATGCAATGACTTCATCGATCGAAATGCCATTAAGACCCTAAGGTTTGAAGGCAACTCAAATGCCACCAATCAGATATTAGGACTGTTTTTCAAGGACGTCATCCCAAAAGCCATTACCGAAATGCTCATGACCCACTGCTTAAAACCTTTACTCCAAGGGCATGATTGGTCAAAGTGGGATTCGGCCAGGCCTCAAAGAGCTTGGCCTTCGACCACTGCAGCCTGGGCAGCTTAGGTCGAACGAATGGACAAGTTTTTTAGCAAGGAGTGGAAAACTCTCGGCATTTATGATGCCATTAAGCTCTCGACTGTTGAAATTGTCATGGACCAAGAGCTTTTCACGGCAGCCTTGAGTTTTTGGTGCTCGGCCACCAACACAATGGTACTCCTTCTCGGCCCCATTGGCCAGACCGTGCTCGACATATCTGTCATCTTTGGCACTTCTCCATCTGGTCTTCCAGTTGATGTCGTTCTTCTTGGGTACCAATTTGACTTAGACCTTAAATCATTATTCAACGAACATGTCGCCGAGGCCCCAAAAAAAGAAGTTCAGAAGCTACACAAGAACTTCTTCAACTATAACACTTTCATCTAACACTTTGTTGGTCGAGGGGAGGAAGACTTATGAAAGGGGAAACATGAAGCCTTCTTATTTTATTGGTACAACAAATTTATTATTTATGCCAAGTCAAATAAGTGTTTGATTGAAAACATGCCAGTGGCTGAAGCCCTAGCCAGTGGTCACACCCTAGCTCTTAGTTTGGCCATCCTCGCCAACCTCATGCACTGCCTGGCCAAGACGACTGTTACCAAAATTGATCCGCATCAAAACGGCCCAATCTGGGTTTTCTAAATTTGGTTGCAAGTCTACTTCGCCAGCCTGAGGCCATAAATCCCCAATTTCAAATCCTCCGAAGCGCTAGGCCTCCAATTGGTCTCTAGACCAATTCCTCCTCACTCGGACGAATAAGTTTTTAAGTACTTCTTTGGCCCAGAAGATCTTCTGACGCCGAATTCTTTATTTGTCGTCGTCATGAGTACCCTTATTTTATCAAGCTTCCATCCTCGGTATGGGATGAGACTGAAGACGCCGATCTTCGACAAAACTAGGGGCGATCGTGCTAACTCGTGACCTTTCTCTCGATTGTGATGCTCGACGCGCGAGTTGGGAAATCTACGACCCCCACTTTACCGCTTGGCAACTCGGCTACCTTCAACGCTGCCTTGTGCCTCTACTTACTTCTCAATCTCTTCTAAGTTGAGAACACCTCTCTGGTTCATTAGAGAGAGTGTGTAAAGAGGCCGACCAAGAATTTCAAGAAAGATGCACGAAATTCCGCCTTCAGCCGAACGTCCTTGAAACTCACAGCACTAGCGCATTTGCTGATTGGTGTGACGCATACATCCAAGAGTTCTTTGGCATACCGGTCGAAGATATTGTCAAAAAAGTGTTCGGCGACCGTCCCAAGAAAGCTCCCGCCCCAAAATCCAAAGAAGCAGCCCAAGGTATACGTCCTTTATTTATTTATATTTCTTGCTCAAAAACTTTCAACCTCACTTAAGTTTAATTTCAGTGAGTCATCCAACAAAGCGGGCTGACAGGGCCACGACAGTTACAACCAAAAAGAAGCTTGCTCTTCCAAAGAAGGCTGCAACTGTTCGAGCTTCAATGACCTCTCCTACTCCAATGGCGGCCACTACTATACCAGCCACACCAAGCAAACGGCCTTACCCAGAGATAGGAGCGGCTAGTAATGTTGCCCCACCCCCAAAAACGCATCAAAAAGAAGGCAAAGAAATGGGAGTGAGGGATTCTTATGATCTCAAGTCAAACAACAAGGACAACTGCTCATAGCGTATCTCTCCCTCTTTCTGCCATCGAGGTCTTGGCGAGAAGGCCGCGAAATCCTCCGATGGCTCAAACGACTAAAGTTCCCCTAATTGTTCCGGCCATTGTCGAACCAGTAGCCGTTCTATTAGTCGAGGGTTCTGTAATTCCGGGGCCAGTTGTTACTCCCGCAGTCGGCCCAGTAGCTGCTGCTGTAGGGAAATTGGCCACTCTGGCTGAGAATAACCCATCCCCAAATCCAAAAAAGAAACTAATAATCGTTGTCGAAGAAGAGGTACGATCATTTTTATTAGTAATTTTCTATTTAATTGGATCTCTCAACTAATGAACAACCTTTTTCTGTCTAGGAGGACGAGAGCGAAGAACCTTTGTTAGTGAAGTGCCCCCGACCGGCCGAGCTGCCACCCATCATTCCTCAGTCGGTGATCGAAACTGCTAGCTAAGTCAACTCTCCTGCTGCCGAAGCAAACGTGAGGCATGAAGCAATACCCACTGTCAAGACAAAAACTACAACAGAGACGCCGATTCATCCCCAATATCAGAATCTCGGCAATCCTCCACAAGAGGTTACTTCGGCCTTTGTAAGAACCTTCATTATCCATCTATTAACTTCTTGGTTTTGAATTCTAAACCAAAAAATGTTAAATGTCAAGTGCCCAATTACTCGTTTCATCAAAAATTCTATGTGCCGAAGGGTGTTATGTATATTTCCTAGCCACCTCAGTGGCCGTCGAACGTAGATAACCTTCATCGGCCGCGTGAATTGAGAAGCAGTCTTAAACACTGGGCTTGGCCATTAAGCTCTCTAGGTTTGAGCAATGAACGAGGGAATATGGCCAAAGTCTCATCTCGGCAGGTCTAAAACAAATTCTCTTTACTATCTTCTTTACGATTTTCCTTTTTTTTTTCTAAAATTTTTTCATGTGCAGCCTTCATGGGAAGTCGAGCTCGATGCTTTCCTCTCGGGTACTTCTAGAATAGCCACATTGGCCGAGCCTTCCACGACCGCGGTTGAATCCAATGCCTTCACCAAGTTGCAGGAACTCCTATCCCTTTTGGCCTTACAAGTCCTTCAAAGTAAAGGCTTTGACTTTGTAAGAAAGTGCCTGAACGATCTTGCAGCCAGTGGCTTGCTAAGCACCGAAAGTGTCGTCCACTTATCCAATATCCTGGAGTGGACCCGACAGTACTTTACTACCATTAAAAAGAGTCTCTAGGCCAAGGACAACCTAAAGGCTGCAAATATCACTTAAGAAGCCAATCGGCCAGAGGTTGAGGCCATAAAAGTAAAGAAAACGCAGCTGGCTGGCCTTGATCATCAAATTGCCGAACTTCAACGTCAAACTACCGAGCTTCAATGGTAAAGGTTGGATGTTGCTTTAGAACTCAAAAAAGATTTTAAAGCGAATAGGGCTCGACTGACAGACTTCGTAGCTGACGCAAAACAGATACAACAACTTTAGCTTAATAAAAGAACAAGGCAAGCCAAAGTCACAATGAGTGAAGTAAGATGGTTGAAATTGAAGGCTACTCTTGAAGTCTTCCTTCCTTAGACCTCTTAGGATTTTGGCTTTAGGAATCCTTTGTAACTTCACTTGTACGTCATTTTGCAAAATTAATGAAATAAACTTTTTATTCTCGCATCTCCTATGTGACTGGATAGTATTTCTTTAAAAATTTCCCATTGATTGGTAGTTTATAAATTAGACCAGTTTAGTCTTTGAGATGGTATGCCCCCTTGCCGAGAACTTTGTGGACGATGAACGATCCTTCCCAATTCGGCGACCATTTTCCAAATCTAGGATCTTTGATTCCTACAGGCAACATGGTTTGCCAAACTAACTCTCATTCGCCGAACATTTTTTGTTCAACTCGTTGATTATAGGCTCGCTCGGTGATTTTTTTATGTACTACTAATAAATTGTAAGCATCAAGCCGAGCTTTCTCTAAATCCTCCAACTCTTGCCTCATGGCCTGATTATATTTGGCACTGAACAAACTACTTTGCTCAATTACTAGCAACGAGTTTATACTCAGCTCGGCTGATAACATCACGTCGTGCCCATACATCAACGCATATGGGGTTGTCCTGGTTGCTGATCGGAGTGAGGTCCGATATGCACATAAAGCCTCGTTTAACTTCAAATGCCACATACCAGGTTTTTCTTTTATCATTCTTTCAAGAATGCCGATCAAAACTTTATTACTTGCTTCGGCTTGTCCATTTTCTTGTGGGTAATACGGTGTGGATTATTCGAGTCGGATTTTCAAGTTCGCCGTATATTCTTTCAACCTTTCAGCAGTGAAGATCGTGCCGTTGTCAGTCATGATCGTTTTTGGTACGCCGAATTTAGTCACGATGTTTTCTTCTACAAAATTGAAAACTTCATTGGATGTCAATTCAGCGTATGATTTTGCTTCGACCCATTTAGTGAAGTAATCGGTTGCTACAAGTATCCATGCATGTTTTGCTACTCCAGAAGATGGTGTAATTTTACTGATTACATCTATGGCCCATCCTCTGAACGGCCACGATTTGGTAACCCAGTGGAGTAATTCGGCTGGGACTCTTTGTATATGCCCATAAATTTAACAATGTACACATCCATTTGCATACTCGATACAATCCTTCAATATACTAGGCCAGAAATAGCCATGTCAGCGAATCAGCCAACGCATCTTACTTCCAGATTGATGAGCCCCGCAAATTCTTTCGTGTACATCTGTAATTGCTTGGGTAGCCTCCTGCGGGCCGAGGCATAGTAACAATAAACCATCCTCACCTTTTCGATATAACTCATTCTGGTATGACACGTAATTTGTGGCATAGACCTTTGTCCGTCGATCGTGTTTATCACTAGGGTTATCGAATATTTGACCTTCTTCAATCATTTGGTAATATCTCGACAGCGCAGACATCTGCAGAAACTTTTCGTTCCAACAACAAAGGTAGAGACATGACTCGTGTACGGATCACGTGGTCGTGTTAGAGAAATTGTTGATGAACCAAGGCCAGGTGTGATCGTCGTACTACAGGTATCGCCTGGCCTAGCTCACCCCCTATGAGTTGTGCTCCAGAGGCTATTTGAGCCAGTTCGTCTGCATCGATGTTTCGAACTTGGGAGATGTGCTTGAACATGATACCGTCGAACAACTCGGCCAAATAGCTGGCAACCATGTGATAGGGCGCCCGAGTACAACTCATGCAATGGAAAGTTCCATTGAGTTGGTTAATTACAAGTTCTAAATCGCCGAGGACGAGTACACAAGCTACCCTCAAGTCATGAAGGATGTTGAAGTCGATGATAAGAGCTTCATATTCGGCCTGATTATTTGTACAGTCAAAATCAAGCTTGAGAGAAAAATACCAGCGGTGTTGATCTAGGGATTAAATAACGATCCCTACACCGGCCAAGGCTAAAGTACTTGAGCCATCAAAATACATCGTCCAATAATTATCACGCATTTCCACCATGCCGATTTCAATGTCGTTGCCCCCGAAACCATATGGAGAAGGAATTTAAGCTAAGAAATCGGCTAGCGCTTGTCCTTTGACAGCTTTATGTGGCACGTATTGCAAACTAAATTCGAACAGTGCCATTGGTCAGGTGAGCGTATACCGAATAACATCGGTTTGCGCGATGACCTAAGTGATGGAAGGGAGCATGTAATTCTGAAGTTTAGACGCAGCAAAAAACAAAGCCAGGCAGAGTTTTTCTACGGCTGAATAATTGATCGCGCCACTCGAACTTGTCGAATCCTTGAGTTTCAAAAGCATAAAAAACGCATTGATTTTTCCCACTTAATTAGCTATGAAACGGCGAAGAAAATTTATCTTGTCAAATAAAGATTGGAGTTGCTTCTTGGTCGTTGGGGTGGAGCGTCGATGATTGCGCAAGCCTTATTTATGTCCACCTCGATACCACGATGGTGTATAAGAAAACCCAAGAAGTTACTGGTTGATACACCGAATCTGCATTTGGCTGGGTTCATTTTAAGATTATGTTGACGCATACAAAGGAAAGCTTGCCAAATATCATCTAGATGCGTTCGGTAACTCTTCGATTTAACTACCACATCGTCGATATGTACTTCTATAATCGTACCAATCAGGTCATGAAATATGGTGTTCATAGCACATTGATATGTGGCACCAACATTTTTAAGGTCGAATGGCATGATTACCCATTTGTAAGTCCCGAGTGCCCCTGGGCAACGATAGGCAGTTTTGTGAACATCGGCTTCGGTGATAAAGTTCTGGTTGTAGCCAACATGGCCGTCCATGAAGGACAACATTTCATGACTGACTACGGTGTCAATTAACAAATCTAAGATTGGCATCAGATATTCATCTTTGGGGGTTGCCAAATTCAAATTACGAAAATCGATGCAGATGCGTAGAGCCCTGCTTTTCTTTAACACGGGTACGATATTCGCTAACCATTCGACGTATCGAGCGGTTTAAATAAACCCGGCTTTTAAAAGTCAAACTAGTTTGTTTTTTATGCAAAGTTGTACTTTGGTCGAGAATTGCCGAAGGGGTTGGTGAAAAGGTTTATAACCAACTTTGATACGTAATTCATGCTCAACTAGAGTTCGGTCTAGACCAGGCATCTCATGATAACTCCAAGCAAAACAATCTTTAAATTCGTTTAGTAACTTACAAAGGTCAGTTTTCATGGGTTAGGGTAACAAAGCACTAATAAATAATGGCCAAGGGTCATTGGCCGTTGCAACATTTATTTCCTCTAATAGGTCTTTGACTTGGGGCCGACTGTCTTTGAGCTCAGCCGGGGTAGCTTGGACTTTGTCAAAGGAAATGACAGGGCCATTATCTGATCTAGTGAGAAACTCCACATGGTTTACGCCTGAATTCGGTTGTTTGGAAATAGTATACCAGTGAGCTAGCAATCATTCCATGGTAGATGAAAACGCGGCTCGTCGCTCAACCTGTTTAGTGTTAGACATCAGGCTCGGTAATGAGGCCAGCCAACCCGAGTCTCGTCGAATCCTGATGTACAGTCTAGGTGCCAACCTCGATGGCTTTCTAAATTGAAATTTGTGTCGGTCGTCCTTCATCGTTGAAATAGTGCAAGGTGATGTAGCTGACGTGGTCATCATAGTGACGTGCTTGGATCATGTTAGCTTCAAACGGCCGATTGTCGGTCAGATGAACCACGACAGATTTACTGTCCCAGAAAATGAGGACTTGATATAAAGATGATGAAATATAGCCTGTTTGGTGGATCCAGTCCCGTTCGAGCAATGCGTTATATTCAGTCTTTGAATCGACTATGAAGAACGCGGTCATATGATTGCTACCTGCAATATTTACTTCTAACGGATGTACCCCCTTGGTCTGGGACTTGCCACCGACGAAACTACTCATGGTGATCCCCAATGGAATAAGTTCGCCGCTAGAGCGACGTAATGCCTTCATGATGGAGACGGGCATGATATTAACTGTCGTGCTGTAGTTGACAAAGATTTTGGAAACTGGATACCCCTCGATGTGAGCTGTAACATACAACGACTTCAAATGATGGAGATTAACTGATGACGAGCGAGGAAATAATTCGATGAGAGCCACTTTGAGCTTATTTTCCTTCGTTGCGAGCTCGATTTCCTCAACAGCCACAAAGTTAACTTGCGTGGCTTCCTCAACAACTACATCAACATCCAAGGAATTAGGTTGGGACGTAATTGGCTGAAAATCGACAAATAAGACATGGACCATACTGATTTCCATGTTGTCGAGGACAAAATGGCCCATCGGGTTATGATCTTCTTCTTCTTCTAGATCCTCTTCTTAGGGATCTTCTTCTTCTGGATTTGCATGGGAAGTATCAGTTTCTCCTTCGTCGGTTGTCGCTGGAGTATGTTCCTGTGATATGTCTACAGGAGTTTTCTCCTTCCGTTCATCGATCTCGGGTTCATCTGAAATCAGAACTGTGTCCAGGATTTGTGTCGTGACACGAGCATGCTAATACATGATACATACATCTCTGGTGTTAAGGTAAGCATCTAATCGGGCAACACGTTCTGTTTCATCGGTCGTAAAGCTGAAAAGGAAAACGGCTTGAAATGGTATCACAAATATCCAAGGTCCTCGAGAGAGAATGGAAGCTCGGCTACGTCAATATCAGTATATGGATCGACATCAAAGCCGAGGACTCGGGCCTCGCGTATATGTTAGAACCTAGATTTTAACCCTGAATCCGAAGTTTTTTGGATGATTTGTTCAGCATTTGGACAAGTTAGAACGAGATCAATAGTATCTTGACATGCTTTCGGTAAACCAGATAAATCATTAGCCGAGTGCTTTTAGTGAAACTCTCGCATGTTCTCTAAAGCCTCCCCGAGGAACGGCGGATGTAGATTTCGTTTCACTTTGATCAACGGTTCCGATATGGGTGGTGGAAAAAGTTTGTTCTCGACTTCCTTCCAGAAGTATTCGAGGTGAGCTTCCATTTCCCCAGGCCGAAGAAAGAGTTTGATCCGGTTTTCAAATTCCTCAATTGTGGTTTCAAAATCATAATTAATCACCTGTTTTCCTTGAAGCAACTTTATCATAATAGTCGGAGGTTGTCTTTTATCGTCATTATGGATTTTTCTTTCGGCTGCCACTTGGGGGCCGAAGTTTCTTGGGTTGCTTATTGGCGGGCCATACAATCTATTCTTTGACGCCGATGTTTCTGTGACTTAGACAGCGTGGTGTATACACCATTAGGGGAATGATAGGTATACAAACGTTGGTCACGTGGCTCAGGGGGCTTGAAAGTGCGTTGGTTCACGGGTGAACTTGAACTACCAGAGCTGCGCGCGTAATAATCTTCGTTATAAAACGGCGCTTCGAAATCAAGGTGTCGTCTAGCCAAAGATGGCTTGGTATCTTGCGTTTGGGGACCAAGCCTATTGAAGACCTTATGACGTTGGCATGTTCCAAACGTTTTTTGGGATGTCACCACGGTTGTGGGCGTTTGCAGTACTGCTATCCGCCATGGCTCTTTTTTTAACTCAGCTAAAATGACGTTTGCTTTGCAACGACTACATAGGACTGTCAGCTTGTTAGCTTCCTCGACGTTGGAGCTTGACATTGATTCGATAATGGCTGGTCCGATTAAATCTTGAGGTGGCTTATTTGAGAACAAATCGATTTTTAATCGTGGCCGACGGTTCTATTTTCGGACGTGTCGCATTGGAATGAACTCGGCCTTTTCTTTTCCTTTATCTCTAAGTAGACAAGCATCTACCATGCTTACCATCATTGTAGAAAATGGATCAATGTCGACACCCATTTTCTTTTCTGGAAACTTAAGTTTACCGTTGTCAATTCAGCTTTGGATGGCGTCTCGAAATACGACGCAGTTGTTTGTTGTGTGTTTTTCTCGAGTTATGGTATTTGCAATACATTTTTCCCTTTAGTTCTTCGGCCTCAGGGATATTATGCCCTGGCAAAAGTTTGATAACTTTAGCAAGTAGGAATTGATTGAAAATGGCGTCGGCCTTAGTAATGTCGAAAGTATAAACTTTTGGCGTTTTGACGGTAGACTCTTCAAGGGCCAAGTGAGTTTTGGCTCCTTTGGGATTGGTGTGAGCTAACGCCTTGCATATGTATGGTTTATCGATTACTATCTCGGCCGCGTCTATACTGGCATACTCTTCAACTTTGGCTAATGCATAACTAACTGTGGGGTTTTTGTAAATTGTTCCTCTGGACGAGGACTTCGAAACCTTCTCATCTCGGAGTAAATAGTTGTATTACTCGACATGTTAAGCTAGTTTGTACATGTCACAGAAGTTCGCCCCCAGGAATTTCTTTTTGTATTCTACATTGAGGCTGTTTAGAGTGATCCTAACGAACTCGACTTCAGGAAGAGGTACTTGGCACCAATTTCTGGCTGATTTAAACCTTGTAAGATATTCCATCGATGATTCGTCAGAGGCCTGAGCCATTATGGCTAAAAAGGACACTGATACATCCATCCCTGACGGATAGAATTGCTCATAAAATTTCTCGACTAATTCCTCCCAACTTTGGATAGAGTTGGGTGGGAGATTGATATACCATGCGAAAGCTGAGTCGGTTAGCGAAAAATTGAACAAACGTAGCTTATGAAAATCGCTATTAACATCCCTACATTGAGCAGCGAAACGAGCTACGTGTTATAATGATGATAGGGATACTTCTCTGACGAAAAGGCTGAAGTCCGGAATTTTTAAGCCTTTAGGATACTCGAATTTCTCCACGAATGCGAGATATGGATGAATGAACTTTGGAAACTTTGGCCCCTTCTTTAAGGCCGAATCAATCATTCTTTGGACTTCGGTCATATCGATGGATGTTGTTTCCGTGCTCTGGTTAAATCCATCTGATTTACTGCTTGATCCCCCTCTTTTCTCCAAGTCGGTCATTTTGAGCCAAGCAAATCCTGGCTCGGCTTGTACTGTTAGTAAAGGGTTATTCCTTGATGGAAATTGTCGGGAATGATCGACAGGTCCACCTTCATAGGCTTTATTAACTAATAGTTCGAGCAATCTGGTGTATGTATCACCATTATTGTGTATCACCTCAAGTAAATTGTCTACTTCTCGGCTAATTGTCTTTTCAACCTGCCAGGATTGCTCGTCAAGTCGTCTTTGAAGAAACGACCTAATCGGTGGATCAGAGCCTTCACCACCATCTTCATCGCAGTCTTCCACTATCCCTTCAATGAAAATGCCTGTGGTTTTGTTAGGGACTTCTGTATTGCGAGGCTGTCTGCCGAGACAAACTTCCTTTTCCCAGCGCGATGCTCTTGTAGCCTCAAGTGTCACAATAGCAAGAGGATTTTGTGCCTGTGGCAAATTTTGTCCTGGACTCTGGACTAGTAGGTCGGTCATTGATTTTTCCATGACTGCTTTCTTTTTTACTTACTGTGTCTCAATTGGAATGAACTTCATAGTTTTAGCACTTGGTCCTACTGGACGTGCTAAAATGTTGATCCTAAATCGGATTGTTTGATGAAAATAATTAGGTGGAAGGAATCCAAAGAGAACCTCTTTCCCCAAATAAAAACCCACGTCCCAATTCCGAGAAAAACTTGTATGGGGCTTGGCTTGCCACTAGACTTCGCTGAATGGCACTACAATCCACTTAAAACTTGCCACATGGCAAGTCTTAAATATATTCTTTTATCATTCTTTTATATTTAAAATTTTTATAATAATTTTTTTAACTAATTAATATATTATATATATTAATGTTATGTTTCCTTTTTTATTTCTTTCCCCCTATTTTTTTTTTCTTCCCAAATCCCCCCTTCCCACACTTTAGTTTTGCCGTAGGTCATAGGACTCCCTCCCCTTTCTTTCTTTCCCAGTTTCATTTCTTTCTTTCTTTAAATAAAATAAAAAAAAAAGGTATGCACCCACTCCAAGTTTATCATGGAAAGCAACCAAGTATCTGTAAGCTTCAGGGTCTGAATGCACCACCATTCCGATACCCTAATTCATATTATAAATATAAAAAATCCAAAAAACCTCACCCGAACCCAAAAATCCCCAATTAAAAGAAAACAAAATAACCCTACTACATCTATATATGTGGATTATTCATGTCACATGATCAAAGCAACTATTGTATAAAGAAAGAAAAAAAAAACTTACAGATTCTTAATTGCTTTCCATGATAAAATTGGAGTGGGTGTAGAACTTTTTTTTTTTTTTTTTTAAATAAAGAAAGAAACGAAACTGGGAAAAAAAGAAAGGGGGGAGAGTATTGAAACCTAAGATCTACGGCAAAATCGGAATGGTGGTGCATTCAGACGCTGAAGTTTATAGATACTTGGTTGCTTTCCATGATAAACTTGGAGTGGGTGCATAACTTTTTTTTATTTTATTTAAAGAAAGAAAGAAATGAAAATGGGAAAGAAAGAAAGGGGAGAGAGTCCTATGACCTACGGCAAAACAAAAGTGTGGGAAGGGGGGATTTGGGAAGAAAAAAAATAGGGGGAAAGAAATAAAAAAGGAAACATAACATTAATATATATAATATATTAATTAGTTAAAAAAATAATTATAAAAATTTTAAATATAAAAGAATGATAAAAAAATATATTTAAAACTTGACACGTGGCAAGTTTTAAATGGATTATAGTGTCATTCAGCGAAATCTAGTAGCAAGTCAAGCCCTATACAAGTTTTCCCATGTCCTCATTCAACATTTGCAGCCTTTCCAATTTATTTATTGGATACAAAAGAATTAAAAATAAAAACAAATAACGTATTTAAAACGAACATCCGACCCAGCCTGTCGAAAACCAATCCCCACGCCTCCTCCTCCTCCTCCTCCTCCTCCTCCCCTCTCTCTCTCTCTCTCTCTCTCTCTCTCTCTCTCTCTCTCTCTCTATAACTTTTCTCAACTTATTGCAGAAGCAAAAGAGCAACAGCCCCAGCAACAAAAGATAAAAATTCAGATTTTTTTTCTGGGTGTTTTGTTTTTTCTTACTTTTAACACCGCCAACAACAATGAGCTACTACAACCAGCAGCAGCCCCCTGTTGGTGTTCCTCCACCTCAGGGTAAGTAGATTTCCATGTTTGGGATTTTTCTTAATGTTGTTTAGATCTGTATAAAGAGTCGAAGTAGTTTGATGAAGTTTTGAATTTTGTGACTTGGTTTTTGTTCTGATTTGTGTTTTTGCCACTTTTGTTTGGAATTGGAATAGGTTATCCACCGGAAGGATATCCTAAAGACGCTTATCCGCCGCCGGGATATGCACCGCAGGGATACCCTCCACCTCAGGGGTACCCCCAAGGGTACCCTCCTCCCTACGCCCCTCAGTATGCCCAGCCTCCCCCACAACAACAAAGCAGCAGCAGCAGTGGTTGTATGGAGGGCTGGTATGTAATTTCCTTCTCACTCTTCTTCTTCTTCTACTTCTTTTACTTTCTGTATTTCGTTTTGTAAAATCTGTGAAACTGAGTTGTCTTGACTCAGATCTGGGTTGGTCTTGTTGAGTTTGGCACAACTCGGTCCCGGGTGGTTGTCCTTTAGTCAATCCTGGTTTACACCCTTTTTCTTGAAAGGTGGGTTCACATGAATAGTCCTGGTGTTGGCCGGAGGGCGATGACTTTTGTTCCCAAATTACCCTTTTTCGTGGAGAGGTACTTACCCAACGGAAGAAGATTCTAGATCTAGTCAAACTAAGATTTTAAAGAATTTTAAAGAATTTTAAAAGTGATAGATTTGATAGAATTTAGGAGGATTTAAGATTCTTACAAAATTCATATGAATTTTAAAGAATTTGAATGAATTTAGTTTGTAGATTTTGGTGGATTGTGATAGATTTTCATAAAATTTTTTTATTAAAAAAATAAAAATAAAAATCTTTCCCCTTGTCTAATGTACTCAACAGCCACTTTATCCCCTCTTTTTTCGGGTCCCCTTTCACACAATCACGGCTCCATCTCTTTCTCAATTGATAGATCAACATAACTTTGGTGAGCTTTTGAGAGCACTACACCATCAACAACCATCACCACCGACTGCCTTTTTGCCACAAACATACTTTGTGGTACTTCAGGAGTGCTTGTAGTACTACATACATTAAAAAATCAGAATGGCTAGAGCATAGTATTAACCAAAATCCTAGATCGATCATGTCCTTCGATGATCATACATGCCTAATTAAGGTCTAGGGGTCATAATAACATATTCCACCAAAGTATATGGTGGTTACCTATGTGTGGCTGGGGTTAGTAGAGATTTGAGGATCATCCAGATGGAAAATGATTTGAAATCCTAGGGGGTGAGATTGAATTCTCTTTAGTCTTTGTTATATATACTTCTTACTCTCAAATCCCACAAAATCCACAACTTATTAAAATCCTTCAAAATCTTAATTTTTTTAATACTTAGATTTGGATGGATTTTAAAATCCTTTAAAATCTTTTGATTAACTACACCTAGATTTGAATGGATTCCAAAATCCTTTAAAATCTTTTAATTAACTACATTAAGATTTTAAAAGATTTTAAAGTAACGACCTAATTTTAAAGTTTTTTAAAGATTCCAAAATCCTTTAAAATCTTTTAATTAACTACACCTAGATTTGCCAAATGTAAATCTTAATGTAGTTAATTAAAAGATTTTAAAGTTTTTTAAAATCTTATTAAATTCGAGTTTGACTACATAATCTCTCATTTTCTTTTTTTTTTTCTTACTTGAACGATTACGATTAAGTTACATCAACATTTTATATTGATTTTTTATAAAAATAAAAAAAAGGGACAAAAAGCATGCGCGGCGAATCCGCTGTGACATTGTAAACTAATAATATGATCTGTATGAAAAAATTAAAACACGTAAGATTACATTCTTTGCTTAGAAGAATGCATTCCATTAATCAGTCATTTTTGTCTATTTATTAGATCATTCTCGAAATTGAAACTCATGCTATGTTATGTCATCAGAGTCAAGGGCAACCCAGTCATTTAAGCGGTGTTTGATGTTTTTGAGGTTGTAATACGACAATAATCTTCTGTAGTACACCTATATAATGTTGTCGTTTCTAGACAGGGGAAGTACGTCACTGTTCTTTCTTTTTAAGGTGCACTGCATTTCCCAATGTGTAACACTTTTCCCAACTTGTTATCCGATTTTATGAATGTTGCAGTTTGGCTGCTCTGTGCTGTTGCTGTCTGCTCGATGCCTGCTTTTGATTGGAGTTCTGGATCAAAAATATGAAGTGAAAAGTGAAGTCCATTTGATTGGATTGTGAACAAAATTTGATTCCCTGATTTGGGCTGTCAGATTTTTCTCTGTTATTTTGTCTATTTTTCCTTTTTTTCCTTTTCGGTTGTGAACAAAATTCGATCCCCTGAATTTTATATATAATATGAACTTCTGCTTGAATGTTACATTGGTTGATATTTTCTATGCGCTTATCTTATTTCATTTGAGTTCTCAACTCGAGTTGTGCTAGCTTCGTGCATGTGCGGCTAATGCTAGCATAATTCTTATCAAGATGGACAAAAAATTTGGACGTTGTTTACAGGAGTACAACATTGGACAACTATGATTTTTTGGAAGCTTATAGGTTTATGACTTTGTTGGGTTTTATTGAGGTGATGGGTTGGATTTTGTTTTTGGGGATAAAAACAGCTGGAGGAATATTTCCTTTGAGCTGGAGAAACTTTGTGGTGATGCTTTGGAAAATGGGAATAGCATTCTATTCGAATCCTTTTTGTGAGAATCCTAGGATCAGTTCATTATATCCGTCCATCAATCATTCTGTTATTAGAAATCATTTTGAATTTTTTTATTTAAAATTGAACACAAACAATACCTGATGAAAATTAGTTGCACGATGTATGATGAACGGTATATCCGTCCATCAATCATCCTACAACCATAAATCATTTTGAATTTTTTATTAAAAATTTGAATACAAATAGTATCTAACAAAAGCTGGTTACATGATGTATGATGAACATTTAAGACGAATTGATCCCTAGAATCCTCACAACGAGTATCCGGAAAGGATTCTCATCATGAAAAATGCTTCTACTTTGAGGTGGCTGTCATGCAATCTTACATCAAAGCAAGGAAATGTGAAGATTTGAATAAAAAAGGAGCAAGGTTGGAATAAAGTACAACCTATGACATGGGAAAAGGCTTTATATTCAGAATTATTTAGATAATGAATTAGAAACATCCGGAATATGATACCATATTTGCTCACCGTTCAAGTATCCATTATGAGTTTAATGGACAAGTCGTTTGTAGCTTAGTTGATTAAGAGCATTCACTCTTGCACGCCTAAAGTCTTGAGTTTATTCCCCTTCCCCATTATCACTTACAGAGTTGTCCTTATTCAAATTGAAGCCTAAGACGAAAATGAAGACCTTTCGAATTTTGACCTGAATTTGAATTTTTCTTTTCACAACAATATGAATTTGAGATTCATCATATTTGGTTTATGAGAAAATAAGAGATTTTTTTTCCTTCTTTCGAATCAAGAATACAATGAATGATGAAAATTTTAAGATATGTAATAAGATTATGAAGAAAATATGAGGAATTATAAGACATATAATAAGAGTCTGAATAGGTCCTCTTATGTGCTGTTATTCATGGAATCACTCTCCACCACGACTTGTTGAAACCTTGCTCTCGGTCAATTGCAATCCGTACCTCACAACAAATAACTCCAGGAGCGGCACATAAGTGATGCATGGGTATTGATGCTGTTGGAACTTGTGTTATGTGGGACTGTCAGTCCCACGTCGCCCAAACAACTTTAACACTACATCTTTATAAGTGAGTTCACTCACTTATAGTTTGAAATGAATTGGGTCAAAGTCATGGACCTTGGGCCTTAGACTTGGAGGGTTTAGGTGTATATATTAAATGTCAAAGATGGGCGTTGGCCCTTGGGGCTCTTGGGCCTGGATGGACGAAAAACCCAAGTATCATTTTTACGTTTTTGATTTTTGCATTCAATTTTTTCCGAAAGAATAAAACTGATCACATGAACGGTTACAACCGTTCTTAAAGATAAATATGAACGGTTTTAACTGCTCATTTACGCCATTATATATATGGCTGTCGAATCAGAAACAAAGACAACAATTTCCATCTGAATTCTTCATACTTCTCATAGAAACACTACAACCAATTCGCCAAGAATCCAAGTTCGAGTGCAAGAACTTGGATTAGATAGTTGTATCCTGCAAGATAGACGTCCATTGAACTGCTGCATTGGTGTAGGGACGAATTTCTATCTTAGGAGATTGCTTCTGCAAGCCTCTATCTTCAAGAAACAAGTCAGTGATTTGTGATTTTATATACAATTTCATTAAGTGTTTATGTTTTGATATATTGTATTTGTCGTTGAGTTTTTTTTTTTCATTTGAAATAAAAACTGTGCAATTGTTATATATTATAAACTAGACATTTGATTGGTTCTAACAGATGCTCCCCTGCCGCCAAGAAACCACCCCTCCAGTCTCGTATCACCACTCCAACACCACCCAGCTTGGTATTGACATTCAACGCTCCATCCGCATAAATCGAAGAAATCTTTAACAATTAGCCATATGTCAATAATTATTTTTTTGTTTTAGACCTAGTCAATAGGCTTATATTTATAATAATAAAAAAAAAATTAACAAACGATACGTTCTATACTACGAGGGAGGGGGATAGCTTAGCCTTACAATGGGCTAGCAATAATGTGGTTCAAATTCACATTTGGCAATAATCAAACCTAAGACCTATCTCTTATAAGTAAAGAAGAATATCACTAGATCATAGTACTAAGTGACGGCTTATATTTATTATTAGGTATAGGTCAACGAAGCAAGCCCATGATTTTCAAGCCTTTATAATTAAGTAGAAAAATTACATTTACCCCTTATTAAGCAGGAAGAATAAAAACTCAAACTGCACGTCCTTGAAGCTCATACGTTTTACGGATTCAGACTATTAGTTGCAATTTTCAGTTTTTTTTTTAAATTAAATTTGATATTGTTGTAGGCCTAATTTATTAAATAATTATAAGGAACGGAGAGGGGATGGCCGGTGGCAAAGAGAGAGAAGAGAGAGATGTATAACTCAAAAGAGTCATTACTCCCTAAAACTCAAAATTCTCTTCACTTTGCCCCTGAAACTCAATTTTGAGTTTGCCCCCTTAAATTTAAAATTTGTCTCTATGAAACTAAAAATTCACTCCATAATTGATCGAAAACGATTCCTTGTGCTATTTTGATCCTAGTTTACCCCCTTATCTTAGTTTCTTATGTGGGTTTTTTTATTATTTCTTTATCTCTTCAATTCCTTTTAAGCTTAATATTCTTTTATTGTTAAATGTTGATAAATAGAGACTTATAATTAAATTTATTATACATGTGTTATAGTCTTATTAGATGTTGAGTCTCATTATTTGTTATAGGATGCGACCTATAAGTTTCAAAGAGAATAAATAGTCCATAAGCCAAAGTGGAACGAATTTTGAGTTTTATGAAATAAAATAGTGACTTTTAAGTTATATGGAACAAATTGAAATCAAAATAGAAGGCGTAACTAAAAATGAGTCTTAACTTTCTTGGTGAATAATAAACTTTTGAGAAATTTAATTTGATTTCATCTTTAATAGCCCGTTTGTCCCTTAATGTAAAAATATCGATGTACTAAAAAAATAGCCCATTTGAAAATGCTTCTTTAAAAAGTATTTCTGTTCAAAAGTGCTTCTATTTGAATTACACTAAAATTTAAAAATCAAGTACTTTCCAGAACAACACTTGAAGTGTTTCATGAAGGAAGCTCATAGCAAAAACACTTCAAATATTTATCAACCCAAAAACAGTTTTACCTTTTACCTTTTTCTATCAAATACTTTTAAAAGAATTTTTGGTGATTTGAGATCATCTCCAGCCATAAAGCTAAATGTAGAGGGGGCTATTCGGGCTAAGAGCAACTCCACCCGTATCCAGGGTCAAAAACAGTTGGGGGCCCTAAAGTTATTAAGGCAGTATATTCATATATGTTTTTATAAGAATATAAATTTTTAAAATTGGTCACATGATAAAAAAATTTAACTAGAAGTAGTGGTGTTTCTTGTTTGACATTAAAGAGGAGGTCT
Organism: Pyrus communis; assembly: GCF_963583255.1. NCBI lineage: Eukaryota > Viridiplantae > Streptophyta > Magnoliopsida > Rosales > Rosaceae > Pyrus > Pyrus communis. The sequence goes on along the minus strand of NC_084805.1, from coordinate 12,826,322 downwards.
TGCCTTCGAAACACTATGTGTGTCTATTTACCTTCCAATTTGTACAAATTTCTTTTCATAAAAGTATAAATTTATAAAATTTGGCCAAATGATTAGGGGTGGGCACTTGAAACCAAAACAGGAACCAAATCGGACTACACCGAACGGTTCAGTTTTGCAGTTTTGAAACCGAACCGCAGTGTTAGAAACATTTTGGTTTCGATTTTGGCTTTTGAAAACCGCACCCAAACTGAAATCACACCTCAAATTAGATGTCATGTTTTAATTGATTATTTGTTAAACTCCATACATTTAGTATGAACTCAACCACATTAGAATGTCATCCCTTTCCACCCCCATTCAAGAGATATTATCACTCATCAGTCTCTCTCTCTCTCTCTCTCTTACCTAGCTCTGCATGCTTAGGAGAAATTATAAAAAATAAAAAATAAAAAGTAAAAATTGTGTATATTTTACCACCAGGGCCGGCCCAGGCCCAGTGCAGGCAGGGCGACCGTCCGGGGCCCAATATCTCTCTCTCTCTCTCTCTCCCTTTCCTATTCTTTTTGTACGGACGTCACCCAAAACCATTAAAACCTTCACAGATTGAGGAAACAAATTACATATTCGTGCTCGTGAGGTCCTTAGGAGTTCAACCATACCCATTTCAGGTAAGGATACCTTCGTTTTCACGTCGAACTCGGGATCCCCCGATTTGGTCACTGTTCATGCACACGTTAATTCTTGTGTTTTTGGGAATTTCAAGCTTGTAGGAAGCTTGGTGAGGTCCTTAGGAGGCTCAGGGTGGTTCGTTTGAAGGTTTTGGACGTCGGGATCGTGAGTTACAAGTTTGGCCAGAGTTGGTGGTGTTTTCCCGGCGAGATTCCGTGGGTTTTAGTGCTTGAAAGTGGTATGGATTTGTTCCTCTTGTTGTAAGCTTCATTTTGGTACCAATTTTGTGAAATTTGGTTGAAAAACGAAGAAGATACAAAGTTTTAAAAATTTCCCGGTTTTTCGGCGCCGTCAGTTTGGCCGGAGAAGATGACGGAATATTCTGTCAGTTTGGACGGAATATTCCTAACGGCGTTAACGACATCAGTTAGATTTAATGGAATATTCCTAACGGGGTTAACTGACGCCGTCAGTGTGCCAGGCACGTGCCTACGCATGGGAGGCACGTGTGGCCGTGCCTTGGCTGGCGTGTGGGGGCGCATGCGGCGTCGGAAAATTTTTCTAAAAATATGGGGATGTTCCTGAGGTTGAGTAAATCACGTTGGTGTATTCATACACCCCATTTGAGCTTTGTATGAGAAGTTATTTCGTAAGGTTGGTTATGTGCTTTAAAATTAACGTTTTTATAGTTGTTTTGCATATAGGTGAGACTTATCCCGAGGACGAGTGCGGTCACTCGAGGCAAGGGGGTTACGACCCTTCTACATACTAGTGAGTGGGTTTTTGGTTTTCCGTATATACCTATATACTTATGTTTTTCCCAGAAAGTGAAATGAAACGTTTATACGTTTATATGCCATGCATTATATTTGCCCATTTAATTATGCATTATTAGTCTCATATGTATATATGTTTGGTGCTGCGAACGCACAGGTAAGTGTCATGTGAGTTATGATTTATGTTTATGTTCAGTAATGATTTGAGATGCATAGAGAGCTCATAACCTGCACCCCCGATGTTAGTGCTCCCGCCCAGAGTTGGGCACAGTCCTTCACGTGATGTTCACCTCCCGCACCGCACGCTCATCTTGGATCCAAGTTAGGTGCACAGTCCTATCGTACAGACCACTTTAGGTGGTTTCGACTCGTAGGTGACCCGCAATTATTCGCCCAGCCTTCACGTGATCGTAGCACTTGAGCGTACTTATTATACACCCAGTCCTTTCGTACAGACCACTTTAGGTGGTTCCGACTCGTATGCAAGTATAGTTAGTGAGATGGAGATTTGAGCTCTATATTCAGCCGTACAGGTCACGTTAGGTGACTCGGCTGACAAATTACATGGCATTGTTTTGGCGTTACCTGAGTACTTGCATTTTGTTTCGAGACATTTGGCATGGCATATTTTTTAGCATGACTTATATATATATATATATATATATATATATATATATGTATGTATATGTATATTCTATTTTCTGGGAAGTATACAGGTTTTACGGTGAGGGGTTAGAACTTTGTTTATGAAATGGTTTTTGAAAAGCTTTGTTTTTGCCACTCACACTTTCTGTTTTGCGCCCCTTCAGGTTCTAGTTGGCTAGCACTTGTGGTGGCTCCCCAGAGGATTTTCCCGGCATATCTGACAGATTATCACTAGTGTAGGACCACCTTTGGGTGTGTTTATGTAGTGTTGTTTCTCCCGAACTGCATTAGGTCTTCCGTGCTCTGAACTTTGTTTTTCACACTTACGCTTGCACATGTATGTTCTTATTTTGTGTATAGCTGGTTTTTATTTATTCATACTTTTATTATTATTTATTAGCTTCCGCACTGTGCACATGGTTACGTCACTTCCACATGACGGCCAGCATGCCCCGATCTCGGTCGGGTTGTGTCAATAAGAGTATAAATTCATAAAATTTGGTTCAATGACAAAGAAGTTTAACTAGAATTGGTGGTTTTGTCATTTGGAATTAATGAGGAGGTCTTGGGTTCAAAACAGGATGTGTGCTTATTTGTTTTTTAATTTTTACAAATTTCGTTTCATAAGAGTATAAATATATAAAATTTGGCTAAATGATCAAGAAGTTTAATTAGAATCAATGGTTTTTGTTGTTTAAAATTACCTAAGTAAAATGCTAAGTGCATGTTTATTCTTTTCAATTTTTACGAATTTTTGTTTGGTTGTTAATTTATTTTTAATTAATAGCTAGTAGCTATGTGGGTTGTTATTTTTAAATATTTGTTCCTAATCTTCCACAAAGAGTAAAGCGTTGACCAAATTTACAAATCATATAACGTGTCATCAAAAAGTTTAATTTATTACCAATTTATTACTTATACATATCAATTAAAGACTCAAAAATATCATTATTTTTTTAGTCCCATATTGAAAAGGTTAGTAAATAAGAAAAAAAAACATCACGATTTATACAAAAACACTTTAAAAGTTCAGATGAAAAACAAAACTCATATCTATCTACTTGTAAACCCAGAGTTTTTTTGTTTTTTCTCACGATACAAAATAAATTAGTTTTTCCTTGTTTCTAAATTATTAAGTTTAAAGTGTTTTTCTAAGTTTAATTTTATCGATGTTTGACGTGTGAAAACAAATAATTTTCTTATATAAAATGAGGGCACATTATTTGACATCGCCCCGGGCCTAAAAAATCTCTAAACCGGCCCTGTTTACCACTCCTGTGGACCATATGAAATGTGATTTTATATGTTCATATAAAAAAAATGAAATGATCAGCCATTGGCGTGCATGAATCCCTACAAAATGTTAGCTTTGATTTCTCATATGGCGCAGATTATGGAAGAATTTGCTATTGTTTTGTTGCAGGTTTGAATCCACCTTTGATGCAGTTTTGTGCAATTTTAAACGGTAATTTTTTTTTCTCAAAAACAGAATTGAAACCGCACCGAACCGAATCAAACAGTTTGGTTTCATTTTGATTTTGACTTCAAAACCGCACTAAACCGAACCAAACCGAATTGAAACCGCACCAAACCGTACTCACCCCTACAAATGATAAAGAAGTTAGACTACAAGGAGGTCTCGGGTTTGAAACACTATATGTGCTTTTTTACTTTCCAACTTTTACAAATTTCTTTTCATATGAGTTTAAACTTATGAAATACAACTAAAAGATCAAGAGGTTTAATCAGAAGCAATGTTTTTGTTGTTTAAAATTAAGGAACTTTAATTTTTGGTTCCCATCTCTTGATATAAAATAAATTAGTTTTTCCTTGTTTCTAAATTATTAAGTTTGAAATGCTTTTTAAAATGATTTTATCGAAGTCTTACGTGTGAAAACAAATAATTTTCTTTTATGAAGTTAAGGCACATTTTTTGGTGTTACCCCAGGTCTCAAAAATCTTAGGACCGGCCCTGCCCCTACCAAATTGCCCAAGCAATTACTGCCCAGTCTATTAAGCTAAGGTAATTCTATCTTAGTTAACAATAATTGCCCAAGTGCATCTCCACCTCTAAAATGAATTGTCCAAGCGATTTGTATTAAAATATTATTTTAATGAATAATAAAAATAATTTAATGTTTAATTTCGGATATGATTTTTAACCAATCTTGTCCGTTACGTGTTATTATCCGAAAATACAATTTATCTGGATACATTTTCAACCAATCTCAGAGGCCCAAGTGTCATGATCTTGTATTTTTTTTTTTAATTTCTAAGTTTATTTTCTGAACTTTTTTTATATCTTTTATTTTATCAAACTTCATTAATATAGACTGTTGGATTGTGCCATCACCCATAGTAACTTTGAATTTTTTTTCTGATTTTTCTTTTATTTTTAAAATTTTTAAAGTTGGAAATACTTGGACCGTTGATTATAAATCTTACGACCCAAGTTTGGACACATGCCCTAGTCGTTGGCATGGAATTGAGTGCGGCTGCAAGTGGGCCCCGCCATCTGCTTTTGGTTGGCTCACTCTCCTTCTTTTGTGCATGAAAGCCATGTGCTTGACAGAGAAAAAAAAAAAAAAATTAAAAACGTGATTGACGTCAGCCTGATGTAAGATCACTTCAGTTAGTGGGCTAGGCAATTCTAGCCCGTGTGGTTTGTCAGGCTCCACTAGAGCCCAGTTGATTGGGTAGGGCTGTAGTGATTTTGGGGAGGTTGGGAGAATAGGTTGCCTAATCTTAAGCTATTTTCTTGGAGTGAGGTTGCTCTAAACACAAACATTTGGCCCGTGGCTAGCCTGATGGCCTATTTTAAAGGTACTGCATCCCACTCAAATTTTTAATGTAAATTTTTTATTCAAGCTCTCCAATGATTTCATGTTCCCACACAAGAAAATAAAAACAACAGTCATTGAGGGCCTCCAGTCTAAAGATAAAAATTTGTTTAACAAAATAAATATATGAGTGTAGACAGTAGAACGAACATTACTTGCCACTGTGTTCGAATAAAGTTTCTCTAAACTCTCTTAGGATGAGCGTTTTTATACTTCAAAAGATGAAAGCACTTGTGCGAGGTCATTCACCAATTCAAGATGATGTATTTAATTAGAATTGTCACTTACTACTGTAGTCTAGTGGTGTTTCTGTTTTCTTATAAGAGAGAGGTCTTAGTTTTGATTTTCACTAAAGACGAATTTGAACCATATTATTACTGGCACATTGTGAGGATAAGCCTATCCCCCTCCGCTTTAGTGTAAATGATACCATTTGTTCAAAAAAAAAAAAAAAAAATTAATACGAGAGACAAACTCAATTACCCAAGGAATGAAGGACGAGGAGAGATTTTGCACTTATTTCTCAATCTCTTTCAGTTTGCTGCTTGCTCCTTGTTTCACGTTTTCTTTTCAGTTGGTAATAACCAACATGAAAATCATTTACTTTTCATTCTTTTCTTCGACTTGCCATCTCTACAAATCCAAAAAACCAAATTCAAAAAACAAGTAATTACAAGCAAAAATGGAGATGATGATCAGGTTAAAGAGAGAGAGATAAGAGAGAGAGACGAACCGGAAAGAGTGATGCTTGGAAGGTTTAGGGGTTCTCTTTGCCGTTCGTCGTGCAGGGTTTGTGAGAGAGGTTTTTTTACAAGGAAGGAGAAAATGCTAACTTAGTATTTGCAATAACCCATTTATACGGGAGGGTAATTTGGTCATTTTAAGTTTCAAGAAAATTTATGTGCACATCATTTGCGTAGTCTGTGCATATCTCAAAAATCCTATTTTAGTCTCAAGATATGGAAATGGCCCATTTCTGTCAATTTCTCTATATTATATTCCAACCGTATTTGCCGGCAATCATCCTAATAACATAAATATAAGCTCAAAACAAAGAGGACAAAACTATATCATTGAGACTAAGCAGTAGGATCCAAAGCATATACATATTGTTGCTGTATGAATGAACTAACTCAACCTATGACAGTATATGCCCTCAGCCCTCTCTGGTTAGTAGGCAAGACCCCACTCTAAACGCGCAGGGCAGGGCGGAGCGTGGCGGGTAGCAAAAATCACCTTCAAAGACGAAGATGACAGCCGCCTCCGCTTCTATCTTGAAGACCAAGAAAAACAAGGAAAAGAAAAAATAACAAGACAATTACAACAACAAAAGAGATGCTGTTAAATTAACTTTTCTATCCCACTGTGAGTCCTAATTTTCTGCATTTTGACGCAGCTTCATAGTTTGCAAAAGGAAATGAAAACTGCAGCGAACCAGACTTTCCTACATTGAAACTAATCATAATACAAATCACCCGTCTCTGTGTAGGTGAATTTGGTAACATAGTTTAATTACAATAAAACATGTGTCCGGTCTCAAGAAACTTATCTTTCGTTGCCCTTGCATGTTTCGAACTTCATTCAGGGACGATTCATCTGCATATATTGACAGTAAAATGAAATTTAATTCAAAAGCTTGGGAAAGATAATCAAAGTTATAATCCAATTACCCTAAACCCTATCTACAATAATCAAAATTAGAACACAGAGAGAGAGAGTAGGCATGTATGGCCTCATCATAATCATTAAACAAAAAAATAAATGCCAAACTAGACTGAACGCCAGATATATCCACAACTACTACAATGACAGTTTAAATATATATTAGAACGATCTACAAATTCAGAATACGTGTGTTCGTTGGAGTGCAGTTGCAAAGAGAGGTTCTGGGCAGGGATAAACATAACTTGTGTTTAACAACAAAGGGGATTTCTCTAATGATGGTAAAGTAAATAAACTCATTAAGCAAGCATTCAGCCCATTTGCACAGGCAGACTTTCAATTGTCAGAATAATTACTGACTTTTTGCTAAAAGCAAACATAAACTCAAGCCAAGATTATAAACTCACTACTTTAGCATTTCAAACCAAGCCGAATCAATAAATTCAACGTAAAAAGGAAAATATGCTATGTGAACCTCACCATCTTCGTAGCATTTCTTCCTTTTAGTGTCTTCATTGCTGCTTCTGCATCAGCTTCAGCAGCCTCAGCTTCCCTGGCTGCCTCTTCGGCTTCAGCAATGGCAGCTTCTGCCTCTTTCACTGCTTGAGCAGCAGCTAAAGTAGCTTCCCTGGGGGTCATAGTCCTCATCTTCGCAAGCTCCAAATCAATTTGGGCTTTCATCAGGATGGTACCCTCATCATTTTCTAATTTTGGAGACGCCATATACCTTCCCTCAAAAGGAGACAGCATTGGTCTTCCCTCAAAAGGAGATGCCATACGTCTTCCCTCAAAAGCAGATGCCATCTGTCTTCCCTCAAAAGGATACATTGAGGTATTTCTTCTTTTTTCAGATAACGCTGGAGTAGGTGCAATCCTGTATCTGCGTTTTACCTGTCAAAACAAAAACACAAACTAGTAAGATCAAACTCTAATCAACTCTAACCATATCCAATTCCAGGGTTAACATCCCTTGAGGAATATCAAATCATAAACTAGCGTCCTTTCTTTTTTTCACAAAGAAAATCCCAATTGAAGCACATGGACAAGCCAGTATTGTAGACCAAGTAAATTATATATCCAAGTACCAGCAAGCATTAGATATCATAATATCCTCGATATCAATATTTTCTTGATTTCATCAACATTTCCATACTTTTACGTAGTAAATATGTGCATCAATACCCCATTATTTAAATAAAAAATAACCATATATAAAAACGTATTTAAAAGCAGAATATGGCATTACATTTCCATTTTTTGTCCAAGATAAAAAACCAATGTGATCAAAGATTCTCAAGCCTTAGACAAAGTCTCTTGAAGCTGTGATTCATAAATCATGTCTTAACACTTCCATTTACTTATGTAAAAGTTGGTTTAGTATAGTATTGTATCAGATAAGAAGATGTAGGTGGATGATTTCATTAAACTTTTAATATGTGAGTAAATTAAAATTTTACAACAGTTCAATCACCCATATCTTCACTGCATTCAAAGTTTGGGGAACAATAAGCCGTCAAAAGAACGCAGTTTTTTTTTTTTTGTTTATCTACCAAATCTAAGAAAAACTAAGGTAAAATTCTCAGTCAATCATTCTACTACCATGGAAAAATCAAAGCCCAACTCTTGTCAACATGCAAACATGGACCACGAAAGAAAGTAATAAACATAAAAGTAAACCAATCATATCAGAGTCCGACAAATTAAGCCCCCGCTAAACCTATATCATGGGACCACTACAGAAACACTGAGATCGGACAGAAATGCTTATCTTGAAGCCCTAAGCCCTAATATAAAGGGGGAAAATCGAAGTGGGCAACAGAAGGAAAGAGAGAGTCGAATGCAGGGAAAAGAAAAATACCGACTTGAACCTCTGCATCCTTCGCCACAAAGCAAGAGTATTGTGTTCTCTCTCGCCCTTTGTTTTTGGCCTTATCCCCAAAGCCAACAATGAAAACAAAAAAGGGAGGGATACTACTAGGTAAAAAGAGGAAAGGTGGACTGAGAGAAGCAGGAAAACCAAGGAGAGATAATATACCCGTTTAGATACCTACCTGTTGCCTTAAACGGTAAAGTTCTTTTCAATTCAAGATATCCAGATACCGATTTATTCAAATAAAGAAAAAGTTCGGGAGATTTATGGAAAATACAACGCGTAAAACTATTTTTATTGAATTTAGAGAGCATAAAAGAAGAATAGACCTACGCTCGTACAAATGGAGTGTTTAGCAGTCTGACCAGATTGGTGGAACCAAGGGAAAAGGCACTACATGGGCCATAGAAAAGTGCAATTTATCGTGTGATCAATCAGATCTCAAATGATTAAAAATAGAGAAAATCTAGGATGAAAAAACCTGCAAGACTGTTTAAATAGTTGATCTCCTAAACCTCATTAATTAATTCCGGAAATTACCATGTACAGGAATTTCAATCAGAACAAGCATAAAGTTGCCAATCACCTATGAAAATTTCTTCCTTTCATGTGTAGAGTAAATTGACATAGTTATTAAAATTATTCTTGTCATGTGGCACGTGTAATGAACATATGCTCCCACACCCAAATCGACAGTTTGATCTCCCTACCCCTTTGGCCCCATTATTATCAACCAGAACTTTCTAGTATGCGGCATATTCCCAAATGATCCTTTTTTTTGGAGTACATTTTCCAATATGATGACAAACCTCGGAAAACCTAACCTTTTTATACATGTGTACATCGTTTGATTACTTGCCATACAACAATCAAAAACCACATTGCATGCGACAATTCTGACCTTTTAAGTCCAACTTACTTGTAAGTGTATAAAAATGACAACTCCATGCACATTAAGTAATCATTAATTGTTTGTTCCACAAAAACCACATAATCTAACACCAATAAAAAACCCACAAAAGCTATACATATAGGACAACGTTTTGAGATTATTAGACCACAATATATTTACCTTAATCAATTTACGGCTTGCTGTCAGGTATTTTAATTTTTCAGATAATAGCCTCTTGAAATCTTGAGGAGCCAAATATTCGTCCTACAAAATAAAATCTCTGAAAGTGAGCTGATTACACAAAATGACAGCAAGAAAATAATGCTAGCATATTACACAACTCGATAGCATAAAATGACAAATAGATGTAGCCTTACGTAGCATAATTATTGTTAAAATTATTGTAGATCTTATTCAGCTTATTCAGCGGTATGAACAAATTGAACTATAACCTATCTGAAGTATCTGATTTCGTGTACTTAACCTTGGGAGGATATACAAGTTCGTATCAGTGAACCCAGAGTAGATGTCATTTGTGCAGTGTTGCAAAATGTCAGTTTATTTTTTAAGTTTAAGAGAGGGAGGGGCTTGCCTTGCAATAGAGGCATTGTTTTCATAACCACTCTTCTTGACAAGGGTAGGCTATCATACACGGGGTTTACTTTACAACTTACGTTACACTAGGAGATGAAACCGGACATTCAAAGTTAACGAGACTTGTGCAAGAACTCATTTCTCTTGGAAAAGGTGTATGGACTAAACACAGGTCCAACCACTCTTTTAAACTTTTTTTTTCTTTTTAATTTCTTAAACTTTAATGAATTTGAAACCCAAGAGAGCAATTCATGACAATGTCAATAACAATGTCCACTTGTCTTGAACCATGATATGACTGAAGGCTATTTCATTACCAAATATTGCCAATCTCCAAGCTTATTAATCAGTGGATCCTTGGATTAAATTACATTCACACTTCACTACCTTTTGCATAATTCTTGAAAGCAAAAAAGGAGACAAAATATCCTCAAGGAATCCAAACAAAGAGTAATAGAGAAAGCAACGCGTAATATAAAATTTAAAGCGAAATATCCGCAACCAAAAAACTGATGTGTGTAATCAAGGATGTCTGAATATTATACAGAGCCTCCCTGCAAGGGGCAATGAAGAGAGGGTTCCACATGCACCGTCAGCTTAATATATGTTCCTTTTTTACTTTTTCTTTTTTTTTTCTTTTTTTTTTTTTTATGTGGCTGGCAATTGTTCTTATATTCCCAACCCTGATGCTTTCTAGAACAGCAGTGAGAAGCCCCATATAATCGAAATGCAATAAACTCCTTTATTTATTCACTATGAAAATATTAGCTGAGTGAGCACACTGAACTACATCACTAGCTCGTGATATTTTTCAACTTCATGAAACATTTAATAAATGGTTTGATATAATCAACCAATTTATGACCACATACTAATGAAGTGGGATGTGCCATAGAAAATTGCAAATACCATATATAATTTTTGTCAGACATAGAGGCTACCTCTATATATCCAGCAATAGTCGTTTTATTAGATCCACCAGGCTCCTTCAACCTAGTTATAGCTTCCATGATAAGATTGTCCAGCCTACAAGCATTAACAACAACAATTAAGCATCAAAGTTACAGCAGAATTTAAAATTTTGAAGTATGACTAGAAAAAAAAAAATTGAATAATAGCTAGTAGGCTGATTTAATTGAATAATAACTAACTTATAGTCTATAATTGTAAATGATAAAATAGCAGCAACACCTATGATAATTGCAAATAACAAAGACACCAGAAATTTTTATCTTTAATACCACGATTATTTCAGTGCTGAACAAAAGGAATGAAACATTTGTAAGTATCCCCCAATCTAATGTTATTGCTTAACTATAGAGATTATATAGTCAACTTGGGAAAAGAAGTTATGAATTCAAAAAGATGACCGCTGTCCTTTTGCTTTTGTGCCCCTTACAAATTAAATATGTTCATTACTATTGTTCAAACAACCAGTTCTCTATTGTTTTATAATATATAATTGTTTGTTCAAGTTAAGGGGCCACCATGTACTTGCAACAGTAAAGATCAGTCCAGTTCACAAGGAAATAGAAAAACCAGGTAAGTGTCTACAAATCATGGAATAAGAGCAAGCATCTCTCTAGTGAAATCGATCAAGAGGCCATAACATACCTACTGAAGGAGTACATGTATGATACATTAAATTCAATACACAAAATGCTCGTGTACATGTCAATGACAGTGATTTAACACTCTGGAAGATTTTAGACACCCCATTTGATTTTGTATATCTTCTCAATTTAATCAGAACCCTAACACCCTTAAAAATGAAGTAACTAGTTGGACAATTGATTGATCCAAGAAGCATTGATGGAGGGTGGACGGAACAACAAACCCGCCTTCAGCCTATCACAAACCACAGTAAACTACAAATAAACAAATAAGCCATGCAACAAAGATTACTGGTCCACAACATTTAGCATGTCAAATTATGAAAAATTTGGACAGAGAACTCAACTAGTGAACTTCTGAATCATAATAAGAGTCACACACAAAATACTCCTACATGTCAACAAGAGAGATGCAATGCTGGGTACATTTCAGTTTTAATATTTTATTTAGAGTTCAATCAGTTCTCCCAAAATGAAGCCACTAATCTCGCACAACTAACCAATCTAAACCCTTCAAGATGTCATGAATGACATTAACAAACAAATCAACCTGCTGAATTGCACAAGAGTTATTGGTCCTCAAAAACTGAATAGAAAATATATCAGATGGGCAATATTTAATTGCGAGATTTGGCAGTGACTTTTAAAAACAAGAATTCGAAAGTCAAGAAATCTGTCTAACCTCACAATAGATTTTCTGGGGCCAGAAATCTGCTGGGTCTCACTGGAAACTGAAATAGGCTTAGCATCCATCATTTCATCATCGCTTTGAACAGTAGTACTGAGAGGAATAGAGCTATCATCCTGTTTAGAAATCGGGTGTATTCTTCTAAGTGCTGTCTTCGCTTTCTCTCGAGAGCCCCATCCACTTGCCATGACACTCATATTTCTCCACTTATCCTACCCACGACGATACAAAATAAAATTAAATACTCCATACGAACACAGGCCAGCAAATAGTTTCAAAAATGTATTGAAGACTTGATAAAAGCATCGGTACACTTCATGTCCAACAAAATGAGTAGTACAACAAGTATATAGTGTTAAAAGAACCCTACCTTAAGATCTACATTTGAGCGAGTATACAGAACGCCACTAAATTCTGGATCTTTAAGTATGGTCCGCCATTTTCCTGCGCCATGTTTGATAACTCCAGCTTTAAGGGCTGATTCTTCTTCGGCCGTCCATTTCTGCTTAGGAGCACCCATATGGGGTAACACAGAGGAACTCCGCCACAGAATCAATCTGCAAATCGACATAAGTAAACACATCAAAAATCGAAAAACAAACACCACTAAACGTTCAAAACTGAAAAGCAGTGTAAACGAACACCAGTAATTATTATTATTATTATTATTCATACGCTAAAAGGCTAAAAGCATCCATAGCAAAATACAACAGCCGAACGTGAAATTTCCATACCACAGAAACACAACAAAACCTAAATTCCCAGCATTTATTCAAAAGGGAAACCCAATACATTTCAATTTCCCAATCAAATGTCACGAATTTGTTCAAATCACCTCGAAAACTCAAGAATCCAGACAATAAGAATCGAAATTACACGAAGCAATACGGAAAGTTACCAGAAATCGGCGTCTGATTCATCGAATTTCAATATGAATTCGATTGCCAAGTTTAAATTCAATTCGGTGGTCAGGGCTCTGTGATTTGATATGAATTCAGTTTAGAGGGTCCGGGGAAGTTGAACCGGTTGGTCGCAGCTCTCTAGCGTCCACTTGGGATTTTTGCGGATCGACACGAAAAATCCGTTTCAGGCCTTGCTGGCCAAGAGTGACATGCAATTTCCGTTGTGCTCTGATATGGCAGTGACGTGTACAAAGGGCACTCATGTGTGGGGCTCCGGAGCTATTTATCTGTTACACGAAAATTTTGGCACACCATATTTTTCAAGTTGTGATTTTTTTATTTTTTTTATTTTTTATTTTAAGTGGAGAAGGATGATTCGAACTTAAATATGTTGAAATATTATTAAAAAGTTGAACTAGTTCGAGATATGCTCTAATTTTGATATTTATATTATTGCGAGTTTAAATTACGGATGTGATGTGTTGCAATTTATATAAGTCGTCGGATTATTATTTTGAAATTTCGTTAATTTAGTTAATTTTTAATTACTGTTTTAACAACAACAAGGAAGAAACGGTGCTAGCGGGGATAGCGGGCAGAAGGCGTGAATGACAATTTGTTTCTTATATGCTTAGAATAAAAAATTATAAAATGAAACAACGAGGACAATGAGATGCCAGAATCATCATCATCATCATCTAGTGGATCGAACTAGAACCTTTTCTTTAAAGAGCTATTCATGAATAAATAAGTCTCAATCTTTCCTATTCTTCTACTTGTTCATTTCTTCACAAGGTGTAAAAGTATTTTGAAAAATCATGAAACTTTTTCGTTTTTGCCAACATTCAAATGTATTTGATAAAGAATTACAAATATGAAATCTTAACCATAAATTTCCAATTATAAGATTGAGGATAAAATCAAACTTCTTAGGTTAGAATCAAATCAATTGACACGGTTAATTGAATGACGTTAAACTTAGGAATGTACAAATATTGAATCTTTGGGGGTGTATTCAATTATGATTCTTAGAGAGTTTCAGGGAATTTAAATCTATAGAATTTGAGAGAGTTTGAGAGAGAAAAAAAAATGAATTCCCATACATTTTGAGTGAATTAATTATAACTTCCAGAGAATTCACATAAATTGTGAGATAATTCTTTACATGGGGTTAGAGAATTGTAAAGAATTTGATCAACACTTTCCTTCTCATTACGAGCCAAAATTGTCATCCTACTAATACCAAATCGCAATACTAAGTTTACATCCAATATTTTCAACTAGGTATCAAAGGTGACAACAAGTCTATATAGATATACAACCTTGACCCAATTTGGCCCTACTTCCATATTAGCTGTCACCGTGCCATGTAATTTCATACACACATTAAGCAACTTACGTCATGTGAAGTCCGAGGTTATATCGCTGCTCTCAAGGTGTTTGCATACTCCAATTCGTAAAAACAATTAATTCTCTATTTCTCATCTTTGAATGCTATCATTCACAGCATCTGTCCACATATTTGTAGCTATGCCAGCTCTCCATGCATTAGCAATCTGTCGTTGTTGCTCTTGAGTTTGATTACCTAGTTCATCATCATTTTCTTCATCTTCAGATTCATCATCTTCTAGTTCGATTGGAAATTCATCAGAACGACACTCCTTACGAAGAAAGTTATGCAACCCTGCACAAGCTAACACTAACTCTGCTTGTGTTTTAATTGGAAATGGAGGTGCAGACTTAAAAATTGTGAATCGAGATTTGAATACACCAAATATCCTCTCCACTACATTTCTCAAGGAAGCATGTCGAAGATTGAACAACTCATTCGCATTTACAGGGTCACGATCATTACCAGCAAAATCTTGGAGATAATATCGAACACCTCGAAACGGTGCTAAAATTTGACGACGATTTGCAAATCCACAATCCACTAGAAAAAATTTACCTAAAATTAAAACACATAAAGTTATTATTTATGGTACATCCTAGTGTAAATAAATAAATAAATGAATGAATACAAACCTTCTGGCATTTTAAGTCCATTCCTCCTTGATACAGCATCATGTAATAGTTTGGAGTCATGAGTTGAACCCTCCCATCCGCTAAGAATATATATGAATTCCAAATCAAAGTTACAAGCAGCTAATACATTTTGTGATATTTTACCATGACGATCACAATAGCTTGCTACTTCCGGTCCCAATACCATTGCTGGTATATGTGTTCCATCAATAGCTCCAACACAATCCTAAAATAATTATAAGAGTCAATACATAGCTAAGAATATGTTTATGAAACCAGTTTAACCAGGACATGGTTAAGATAAGTACTAATTACTAACCTTAAAATAAGGGTAAAATCTTGTACTTTCTCTTATTTTAGTAGGCACCGTGGATCTAGGTTGGACCATCAAATCTGGTGCAATTGTGTTCAAGGCCTTCAAAACGTTGTTGAAATTTTTGCTGCTTGTAAAATGTGACCGCCGAAATGCGTCCCGAGTTTGGCAATATCAAGAATTTTGACCAATAGTGAGTAGAAATGTAGCAACCATTTCTTCAATACAAATAAATCTTGTACCCTTCAAATGCACCTTTTCCGTAAGGACGTCACATAGCTTTAAGAAAACATCCGGATACATCCTATATAGCACTCGAAATTCTTGAGGATCCCCATTCAATACCTTGTTAATATAATCGTATCCAGTTCTACTAATAGGTCGTCGAGCCAATGGACGTTCAATATGATCATCATGTATAATAACCATTAACGCATTTAGCACTTGAACTATTGCTTGTACTGCCATCAATAGTAACTTAATGGCTTCATGATATTCTTCATCTTCTCTTTCCATTTCCTCTTCAGACATGTTTTCAGACATTATATAAAGAATCACCTAAAAAAACAAAACTATATCCATTAGAACATAATAGAGAGAAAGGTAAAGAAACAAACTACTTCTCATGCAAATAACTCATTCCTCTGCAGGATATCAAAAGATAAGTAGTGGGGAAATATCGAAGCACAATACATGATTTTGCTTTCACAACATGAATCAAGCAACCAACTGTTCAACATCGTAGCTTTTAATGGTCGATTATTCATTTAGTATATAGTCTCTGTTCATTTGTTAGCTAAGGAAATACAGAACGAGATAATCAAAGCCAATTCAAACTAGTACCACACCTTGCAATTCGAAATACAGAAAAATAAGAACTCAGGAAATAACCGAAACTTATACAAACCATGGCATTAATATTCCATGTTAAGAAGACCAATGGAATGGGAAAATACCTTGGGCAAATAAACAAACTACTTCTTCTATCATTTAAACCAAAGTCAACGTATTATCAAAAAAATTAGATACTCCAAGATCAAATTTGAAATAACCAAACCAAAGTCAACATGTTATCAAACAAAAGTAAATACTCCAAGATGTAAACAAATCTAAAATAACCGCATTCACTCCATACTGTATTTTATCCATTATGAGCGTTCTTCTGGTGTCATTTTCAAGAACTCTTTTTTCATTCCTAATTTTTGAACCAACGCAACTGCTTTGTAACGACTACGAGAATCCAAATTTGGAGTCTCTTTGATAGCATCCCACACATTGTTGTTTTTCTCCTCTTCTTTTTTCTCCATTTCTTTTTTTTTTTCTCTATCTTTTTCTCTTTTCGCCATTATGCAATGAATTCCTTGAATTTCAGTGGCAATTGCAGCAATCGAATCCATTCCAACAAAAACTTTTTCCATTAGAAAGATATGAGAGGTAGTCCCATTTAATTTTGGTTCAGACTCAGGTCGAGATCTTTTCCTTGGAAGTAGCTTTGGTACGAGTGTAGCAGCGGGAGCCTCAGAATTTGCATCTAGGAAAGATGATGCATAGGACGGCGTTTGGAATAATGGATCAAGTTGCTCGACGTTCTCATCAAAGGGAGGAAATTCGTCTACTCTGACTGGCCTACTTTCTTCAACTCTATATGTTGTGGCATCAGTATCATTGCCCAATCCAATCGAGTTATTTCCTTTAGCTGTTCCGTCACCAAAAGCAGTCATCAAATCTTCATAGTCTGCAAATGTCTCTTTGCGAATACCTTGACTCTTTGGGTGAGACTAGCAAAAATAAAAACATAATAAAATTGTTAAATAAAAAATGTATAAACATGAACGATCATCATGTGTAAATAATATATTCTTTAAAGAAAAAGAAAGAAAAAAAAACTCACCCTAAGGAAACCTTCCCATACTTCATCACTAGCTGTGAACTTCTTTGTGACAGGGTCCCAACCAAATCCAGAACTATGTCTAAAAAGCTGCAAATTGATTGAAATCGACCCTTCAATGTTTTCATACGGTTCGTAACATGATCTTCAGTTTTTTTACACCCAAGTTTTTCATTGAGCGCGGGAACAATTTTGGCTTCTATGGTTTGCTTACTTATTATGCCATTAGCATCATGCCATCCATTGTTTACGGCCTCAACATGTTGTTCTCTTGAACGGACCACTGATTATAGTTTCCTTTTTTCTTTTCTTGTTGTGAATCTCCCATTTATAATCTTACTAGATGATGCATTACAATAAAACAATGAGACATGACAATAAAAGCATAACATGATAATAGGGATTACAAGTATAAATGACTATAAAAAGGATTGGGACAACAGATTGACATATTATTAACGCAACAAGTATAATGACCATAAAAAAGCATAACATGATAATAACAGATTGATTAATAGGGATTACAAGCATAGTATAAACAACAGATTGACATATAACAAAAAGACTAAAAGATAAACAAATCGCTGGAGAAAAAAAAAATAAAAAAACCCCACAGAACATATAACAATGCCAACCAAATAAACCCCTAAAAATAAACAAATCGTTGAAAAAAAAAAAAAACCCAAAAAAATAGAAACAAAACCCATAATCCTATACCACAAACGAGCACAAAAGTAATATTACACAACAAGGACACCCTAGAATCGAAGCAGGTGAAGAACAACAGGAGGCTTACAATATTCGAAACAATGGGAAGAAGTTGCAGAGGAAGAAAGATTGTACCTTCGCAAAGAATTTGAAATGACGGGACGGAGACCGGAGAAAACATTCTCTGGAGCAGAGAGCAGCATGCTCAAAATCTCTCAAAGTTTCTAGGGTTGAGGTGAGATTTGCCAATCTCTTTGGTATTTATACATATCACCTTGAAATCCTCCAAAATCCACCAAATCACAAATCCACTCAAATCCAATTCCTTTTTCAATACACCTAAACTTTTAGAGACTTTCAAAAAGTAACAGTTGAATACACCTAAATTTATAGGGAATTGTAAGAAATCTTTAAGAATCTCAATTGAATACACCAAAATTTTTATAAAATCTTTTAAATTTCTAATTGAATAGCCCTAGAATTATTAATTCTCTAAACTCTCTCAGAATCCTAATTGAATACACCCCCTTAATGATAAATTCCCAATTATAAGATGGTTTTTTTTTATTAGCACCCCACAAATTGCTATTTACACCTCACATACTGGAAAAAAAAAAAAAAAAACCCCACACTTACTTTTTAAACTAAACATTATCTTAATATATCTCATTTACTCACACAAATTACCCTCACACCCCGCTTGCTATCATACCAGAGCATATCCGAGGAGAAACCAATTTCGAAACTAGAAATGCAACTCTTAAATTGTGACTCTTAGGAGGCAATGCACTAAGAAGCTGCTCATCTCAAGGCCTCCTGAAAACCCCTTCTCTGAGAAAAGCAGCTTTCTGGGAAGAAAAATTGAGGCTTGTCTTTTTTGTATGCATGAATGCTCCATTAACATGGTCCAATACATAGTGCTTGCAACAACCCCAAATTTTCTGTCACCATTTTTGACAGCACCCCACATATTCAAACACCAAAATTTCCCAAAAATTAAATAGGTCTTTTAATCAACTTGAACAAAACCCGGATGAAATTGTTGGCAAATTTTTAGAACTGGATGATTAGAATAACCCAAAAATCAAAGTGGTGAGAGAAATAAGAATTAGGGTATGTAAGTCATTTCATATTAGAGCATACAAGGCATTTGATATTTAAATTTTATGTGGGGTGTATTCATCAATATATGGGGTGCCAATAAAACAACCCTTATAAGATATAAGGATAAACTCAATCATTTTAGGTTAGTGTATTGAATTGATAAGAAATGTACAAAAGTTGAATCTTAATCATAAATTTCCAATTATAAATGCAAGGATAAACTCAAAATTTTAGGTTAATGTCATGTCATTTGACACGATTAATTTGAATGACATAATCAAATTGATAAAAAAAAAAAATGTACAAATATTGATCCTTCATCATAAAATTTCAATTATAAGACACAAGGATAAACTCAAACATCTTAAGTTCATGTCAAGTCATTTGACATGGTCAATTTGAATGACATTCAACTGAATCAAACTAATAGGACGAAAACTAGGGCATCCAAAGTTATTTTTTATTTTTTTTTTCCCAATTGAGGAGAGGAGGGCGATTCGAACTTGGGACGTATTTAACTATCATTTGTGATCGCTTGAGTCCCTCCTCCATCAATAGGAACCCCCATCCTTGACCACACGCTCTAGCACAGCCTTTCTCGCGTGAACATCCACAATGAATTTAGTGTGTTTTTGCAAAACTCATAGAAATCAAAAGTCGTTTGGTTATTTAATTGTGACTTAATAAATAGACAAACATTGTGTTATTAATAAAAACAAGAAATTTTCACAATAATAAATATAGTAACAAACAATTTTCGATTTAAGTGAATAATTCTTACAAGGATGACCTATGATTAATAATGACCTAAAAACAATATTACAGATTACAAGAAGCATTGTGGAGCATGCCCAAGCAAGTGGTTAATGTCGTATGAATTAAATCACTAATTAGCTTTTGAGCACTCCTGTGTTATTATTTTTATCTTTCATTTCTTCACAAGGAATGAAAAGCATTTTGAAAAATTCAAGTATAATTTATGGGAGGCTACAATACTTACATGTATTGTATACAATCAGCATTTGAAGGTTAATATATACACATATGAATATATGTATTTAATACAATCACCATCTGAAAGTTGAGATGGTGATGGTTAAATATACGTAAGTATTGTAACAAAATCCATAATTTATAAGGTATGGAAGCAAATACAATCTTGATCACAAATTTCCAATTATAAAATATGAGGATAAACTCAAACATTTTAAGTTAGTGTCAAGTCATTTGGCTCGAGTAATTTGATTGACATTCAACTGAATCAAGTTAATAGGATGAGAATTAGGGCTTCTCCAATTTTCAAAATTTCTATCTTTTTTAACTAACGAGAGAAGGTGATTCAAATTTAGGACTTATTATTCATTCTAAAACCCAAGCATCTATTTCAAAGTCTCAACTAACATTATAAAATCCTCAAACAATCAACACCAATCCTAAAAGTATAAAATTTATTAATTAATATTTAGAATTATGATCAATGTACTAAAACACCTAATTCCAAGTTATTGTGTCAATAAACCAATATTTAACAACCATCCCACTAAAATTCAATATATGTTGCAGTCCTATTTGTTTAGAAATATGATCGTGTAAATTCTATCATATCTCTTAGACTAGATATTAACCTGTTAGAATTGTAATCCTAGTGGGTAAGGAATTTAGCTTCCCTAGTACTATCTGATGATACTTTATGGACATTTCACATGTTAAACTAATCTGGTTTAATATAAAGGGCAAAGATTATTGTTTAAAGCCGTCACATGTAAATGTTATATGCTTAAACGATAAGTCTAAGGAATATATAATTGGGAGAATGTGATTTAAAGAAGTTAGATTCATGAGACCATTCTCTTTCGTATACATATCCTAAATGTTCCTAATCATAGGATTGCCAATTGGGCATTAACAGTCCGTTAAGATCAGTATGTGTTATGCCTTCTCTTAGGTGACTGGTCTCGAGTCATTGATGTGACTAACACTAAGACGAGCATGTAGGTGCTCAATAGAGAATAAGTCCACTGAACACGATCAACAAGGAGTTCTCATACTCATGTCACATGAAAACTCATGGTTGGGATAATGCAAAGTAGTCATTTGACCTGAGGCATCATAGTTGTCTTATGGTTAGGTCCTTGATCTTTGACTATGTCAAGGTCAATCCATCAAAGGATGTCCACGGTATAGTTGGGGTTAAGCTACTTAGCCATGAAGGCAAGTGAATGCACAACAAGAGATCTCTAACCTTTAAACCGTTTGAGGGAAAATACTCTATGATATGATGAAGAATCTCTGGCTAAAGTATGAATGGGATTTAGGAATTCGTTCCAAATCACGTTGAAGGTAATCATATAAGTAAGAGAATCACATTGGATAGTATACATGAATAAACTATCAAACCAAACAATGTGGTCAAGAGTATTGTATTAGAGAAAGACGGTATTGCATTGTAATCCCAAACTGAATAGGTTCTCCACCTCTTTTGATTAGCTTAGGTAGCCATGACCTACTACTAGGTGTCACTCATGGTTTGTGGAAGCCCTAAATGTGTATAATCACTAAAGGGAGAATTGAAAAGCAAGTTTCAATTCATAATCGTTTTGAAGAGTTCTAATCGCCCACTACCTCGCTAAAAGGAACTTAATGGATCGTACACCGTGTAAGCTAGAGATTGAAGAAACAACGGAGACGAGTAAGGATAATTAAATGGTTTAATTATTTATGGCTAGGATTAATTAATATGTTAATTAATCAAATGAATAAGTTCGTTTTAGACCTTGGGTTAATTTTGGGCCTCAAGGCCCAATGGGTTTGAATGTTAAGTCCAATAACTCAAGTTGTATGACAACTTGAAAACACAAAGGGCATGAAAGTCTAATGAACCCACATGGCCAACCATAGAGAGTGTGAGGGAGAATTGGTTTTAATTTCAATTATGCCACTCAATGTAAGTGGCTATAGAAAGGAAATTATAACCCATTCCCTCACATAGGTGAATATCCTTTGCTAAGCAAAGAGGTGATTCAAAGGTATAAAAGTTTCTCAACTCTTTTCATTAAGATTTGAGTTGAATCTTGGTTCACCACAACTACTAGGCCTTGAATTTTATGGGTAAAGTTTTGTTTTTGAGTGCATACAAGCATGATTCCGCCTTTAATTGTTAATTGCATACATAGATGTTGCTCAAATGAACTTGCTTTCACAAATTATATCTTTAACTATAGAATAAAACCCTAATTGAAATGCATGAATTTGTCTCATACACTATGGGGGTGGTGAGAAATGACCTATTTTACATCCCAGAGTGGATATAATTGGAGATACCATTGTTTATGGTACATAAGTTCTTATAATAATGGGAAATGCCCTACCTTTGAGTGCGGTTTGAACTATTAATTTACGTAATTGGAAGTAACCAATTAGGTTTACAATGAAACCTAGAAATCAATCATTGATCCAATTTGAGTACATCTACAGGATAAACCTCAACAGAAAACTGAAGAGTAACGATAACAAGTGATTGAGTTCAGTAGTTCCTCATATAAAATTATTGACTTTAGAGATATAGTAATATGGAGAAGACAAAATTGTTTCAAACACCTATAGAACCAGAAGCTCCTCTTATTTCAAAGAGAGGATGATAGGTTATTCACATTTCATTTGATGGTCAGAGGCGAATTGAAAGCTAAGCAGTGGTAATTCTAAGGATTTCCCACGTGAAAAAATAGAGATGCCTCTTACATTACCTGTAATATATGAAAGTATCGACGAAATTTCATAGAGTCATTCGGTTTAAATGTTACATGAAAAACATAAGCCAGATGAAAGAACGAAAGACCTAGGATGTAGAAGAGCATAACATGAGTTATTATTTTGATTCCTATATGTCCACTCATGTGGTACTTCATTATATGATATATATATATATATATATATATATAATTTATACGAGATATATAAGATCTATATATATAGATATTATCATCTACATCCAGAAAGTTGTATGCTTTGGAAGAAGCTTGAACAGTTTGGGAAGGGTTTTTGATTGATCAAAAAGAAAAATCTACTTCAACCGATATGCCTTTAGGCATGACCATACATAACATAGAAATCACACTTGGAAATGGTGGATAATTAGTTAGAGTAGCAGGTGATGTAGTGTAACTGATTGCAAAAGAAAGGAAATCGACCACATTGAAATTACCTTATGGGGAGGTCCGTTTGATATCCAAAAACTGCTCAACAATTGGACAAGTGCAAAATGTTGAGGTGAACCAGAAAAGTTTGGGTAAAGCCAGATCTAAATGTTGATTGTGTACACACACACACATACACACACATATTTGGGAAGTTTGGGAAGTAAGCATGGGCCCAAGTCTTTGTTAGGGATGGGCAACGATTATGGCGTTTACCTGTACCCATAACCATTTATAAATGATTAACTGAACCCATTTAATCGCATACCCGTTTACCCATTCACCTGTTTTTCCTTTTTTTACCGTTTGATGTTTTTTACCCATTTACCTATTTTTTACCTGTCGACACGTTTTTTTAAGCCGTTTATAGGTATATTTAACATGCATTCCCGTATTTCAATCTTTTAAGTCCTCTTACCATTCCAATGACGGACATTATAGTTTACGATGATGATTTCACCTATTATCAATGAACGTAATATAACATCTTTGCTAAGAATCGATTTATTTACTAATAAAATACCTCTTATTACTTGAGCAAATTAATTCAAATTCCATCCTAATATTTCGACAAGTCGCGATGGTTGTTGGGTCGAGATTGATTTGGATATATGTGAATTACAGAGCTCCATTATCTAGTTAGCTTATAGCCGCATGTTGTTTATTTTATTTTTTATGAATTGTTGAATGTTGTACAGAAAATTCAGTTCATTCATTGTTTATAAACAATGTTCTAGTGTCTTCAATTGATTATTTGATTAATATTTTATCTTCAATTCGATTCGGGGTTTAATTCTTTAATTTTGTTACGTAATTATAACATTTTCTTATCGTTAGCCACCAAATAATCCGCCGTAAAACTCTGTCGTGGATGCACGTCCAGGTGCCTGCCGCCATCATCAACGACTAAAAATGGGCAACAAATCAGAATGTTTTGCCAGAGATGAAATAAAGTGCAGCGAGGAGAGAGATGAGCGGTGGGAGTTTGGACAGGTCGAACAATTTTAAGGTTTTTAGTTTTTATTTTTTATTTTTTTATAATTTTACATATATTAAAATAAACAGTTAAATAGATACCCGTTTATTACCTTGGATAATACATATAACTGTCCATTTAAACTTCATGGATAAGCAGTTATACCCATAACCATTTATTTTTATAAACGGTTACCTATAAGCGTAACCATGAATTTTATATGCGCGGGTAACCACGGTTACCCATACCCCATAGGTATTTTGCGCATCCAAGGTTGAGTTTTTGTATTTCCACATCACTATGTGTGGATATTTACAAGTTTCAAGGGAGATGGCCAAAGAGCCTTAACAGAATATGAAAAGAGGGGGAGAGTGATCTGAGAGGAAGATTGGCTTCCAATGGTGTGTCTTTCTTCTCTGCCGAGATTTTGTTTATAGGGAGAAAGGATGGAATTGTAAGCTGCATGGGAGGCGTTATTTGGAGAGCCAGCTAGTTCATTTGCTTCTCTAGCATGCGTTGACACACTTTGACCAGAGTCGAGGCATGTTGGCCGTCACCCGAAGATGATGTAACCAAAAAGGAAAATGAAGTATAAAAATATGAGTAAATTTAAATCAAAACTAACAATTATTTAATCTAAAGTAGCGAGTGCGCAGTAGTGGGAGGAACCCCTAAAACACAAATGTTCAAAGTATAGATGAAATAAAAGTGTGCAATCGAAACTAGTTAAAGTGCTTAATACACAACCGGGAAAAGCCCCTACATTTAATTATGGATATGTCAGAACTGCCGAAGATTCCTCATATGCCACAGAGAATTCAGCCATCTAATACCTGGAAGGGCGAAAAACAGAAGGGTGAGTGGGCAAAAACAATGGTTTATAAAACATATTTATTTTCCAAACATGCTAACCCCTCGCCGTATATCATATATAGTTTATACTACGTATAAGTATGAAATCAAATACAAATCAACGGTAAATCCAGAAATACGCCAAAATCATAATATCTCAATAGTAGCATAATAAAATAAGGTGCACATCAATCTATGCTAACACACGAGTTCATGCAGAGGGAATCTAACATGAACAGGACTGGGCGTAATCATAATATACGCTCTAGTACTACAATCACGTGAAGACTAGCATTAAGCGCATCATGTACAAGTCGGAGTCGTCTATTGCAACCTATACGACAGAACTGGCACATCCAAGGTGAAAGTGCGGTGTGATGTGAACATACACGTGAAGCCTGGCCCTGGCCCGGGGCGAGTACTACACCGGTGCAAGCATGTATAATGAGCAAGTATAATGTATGTGAATATGCCATGACAATATATGAATCTCAACATCATAATAGCATTTTTTAAATTAAATAAATCATTGCATAATAGGCTTAAAATCAATTTAAAAGCATTTGTGGAAACTATAAACTATATATATATATATATATATATATATATATAAACAAATGCCCACTCACTGATACGTGTTCGGATCGTAACCTCCTAGCGTTGCTTGACCTCGTACGTCCTCGGGATAATTCTCCCCTATATGCAAAACAACTAATAATAATTAATTAATAAGGAAAAACCCCCATAGTTTGCTCAAACAGAGGGTTTAAATATACGAAAACATTCTACACGAAGTCACGAACCCATACACGTCGGCCAGAGGTTGGACGCGCCCTCACGCGCTGCCTAGCCCAAGGCCGCACGCGCACCCATGCGCAGGCCACATGCTGACATACCCAAGGAATATTTCGTCAGACTTGACAGAATATTTCGCTAACGATAATGGCGTCAGTTAACGGCATTACCTGACAGCGTTAGAATATTCCGTCAACTTTGACGAAATATTCTCCTTCTTCTTTGATGGTCCTCCGTTGTTTGTCAGCGCCAGCGCCGCCTTCTGGTTCGCTGTATTCTCTAGAAAAAGTCGCCAAATTCTAGTAAAAAATTCAAAACTTCATTTTTGATGTACTTTATATGGAAATGAAGGTCATGAGGAGAAGAACAAGTCTATACCTTTTAAAAGTCCAAAAAATGGACGGAAATGGACTGAAATTGGCTCGAAAGTCTTGGACCTAAACTTGACGTCTCAAACTTGTGCTTTTACACGTTAACTTCACTTCAAACTTAGTCTAGGGACTCTAGGGAGTTGTGTGGATGCTTCCACAACTTCCAAAACCTTGTAACAAGGCCGAGAAAACATCGGAGAACCTACATCCGAGTTGAAGCTCCGAGTTTGAGGTTTAAAACTCAACCATTTCTTGATCGGTTGGTATGGATGGGTTCGTGAGGATGAGAGGATCTCGATGGTGGTAATTTTAGGCTCGACCTATGAAGTTTCTTAGTGGTTGCAGAGAGGAGATGGCTACTGTACGAGAAAGAGAATGAGAGAGAATGAGAAGAAGAAGAAGAAGAGAGAGAAGGTTATTTTCTAATTGGGCAAAGAGGAAAGATTTCTGATTAGGTGAGGGAAAATAGTAAAGTGATTGATTGGTGAGTGAAACAAGTCATGAGTCAGATTTTTAATGGGAAAAATGATAGGTTTTGTACAATTTGAAATCAGACAAAATCTAACACGCCTTATCAAAAACAGTAGTTTCCTACACTGAATAATTAACATGCAGGTGTACAAATCTACCCGTTGTTAACACACTTTAATTAAAAGGAACTTCTTCGTTACAAGTCCATTTCGAGTCTAACCCACACTTACGCGTTCGTAACAAAGAGTACTATTTAATTACGATAACAAGAAAAATAAATTAAATGTTGAATGACTACGTCCACGTCAAGTTCTACTTTTGCCAAAAAGGGCATAAACATCAATTTACACGCTCAGGGATAAAATTACATAAAAAATTAGGGATAGGTCGTCACAACCTACCCCCCTTAAGAAAATTTCATCCCCGAAATTTCAACACTACTAAAAATCATAGTTAAAGAACAAACGTGGATAAAGATCTCTCATACGCTCCTCTATCTCCCAAGTAGCTTCCTTAACAGAGTGGTTTCTCCATAAGATTTTCACCATACGAACAGTTTTGTTCCTAAAAACCTTATCTTTCCAGTCAAGAATCATCACTGGAACCTCATCAAAGTCAAATCTGGGTTAATCTCTAACGGTTGAGGAGGAATCACGTGTTACGAATCAGAGACGTATCTCCGTAGCATGGACACGTGTAATACATTATGCACTCTTGACAACTCTGGAAGTAAATCAAGTCGGTTTGCAACTTTACCAACTTGCTCAATGAACTGATATGGTCCGATGTATCGTGGACTTAGCTTTCCTTTCTTCTTGAAACGTACAACGCCTTTTCATGATGGCAGCTTTAAGAATACCCAATCTCCAACCTTATATACTATGTCGGTCGAATGTCTATGTGTTATACTTTTTTGTCGATCCTGGGCTACCTTCAGGTTAACCTTTATCACTTAAATATTTTGTGTTGTCTCATCTACGATTTCAGGGCCCACCAAAACTCTTTCGTCTACCTCAAACCAACACAACGGTGTACGACAAGGTTTTCCATAACTCGCCTCAAATGGTGACATACCAATGCTGGAGTGAAAGTTGTTGTTGTAGGCAAATTCTATCAAAGGTAAGCGTTTGTGCCATGCGTCTCCGAACTGCAGGACTGAAGATCTCAGCATGTCTTCCAACGTCTAAATAGTTCTCTTTGATTACCCATCAGTCTGAGGATGATAGGCGGTGCTGTAGAGTAATTTCGAACCTAGAGCTCTTTGAAAAGCTACCCAAAACTTTGAAGTAAATATGGGGTCCCAATCAGAAATAATACTAACTGGAACACCATGATTCTTGACAATTTTAGAGACGAAAAGTTCGACTAACTGACTTAACAGGTAGTTTTCACGAACAAGTAGGAGATGCGCTGACTTGGTAAGCCAATCCATAATCACCTAAATACCGTCATAACCATTACGTGTACGAGGTAGCTTGTACATGAAATCCATTGTGATATCTTCCCATTTCCACTAGGGTATAGGAAGTGGCTATAGCAACCCGAGATGTTTCTTTCTTTTCGCTTTGACTTGCTGACAGGCCGTACAAAGATTCACGTACTCCACAATTTCTCTATTCATTCTTGGCCAGTAGTAGAAAGGTCGGATAGTATGATACATTTTAGTACTCCCGAGATGCATCACATAAGCTAAAATATGCACCTCATCGAGTATTTCTTTCTTCAGTTTTTCCACATTCGGTACATACATTTGATCGTCTTGCATGAGTATACCATCAAGCCTTCTAATCCTGAGATCCCCCTATTGCCGTTCAACACTGCTTACTTTAACTCCTAGGATTCTGAGTCATTCATCTGAGCCTCGAGAACATGATCCAATAAAAATGGTCTGACTTGAAAGTTGGCAAGTAAGGCTCCTTGGTAATCCACTTATAAAACCACTCCAATAAATCTCAGATCGGTGAGAAGAGGAACATGACATGCATAAAGAGCATTAAGTTAACTGTGATATTTCCCACTGAGAGCATCTGCTACAGTATTCGCACGACCATGGTAATATTCAATAGTGCAATCATAATCGCTGATCAATTCCATCCATCTATGCTGTCGGAGATTAAGTTCTTTCTGAGTAAAAGTATACTTGAGACTTTTATGGTTAGTGAAGATTCGACATGTTTCCCCATAAAGATAGTGTCGCCAAATTTTCAAAGCGAAAGCAATAACTGCCAATTCAAGATCATGAGTAGGATAGTTCATCTCATGCGGCTTTAATTGTCGTGAAGCATATATGGTCACCTTTCCATGCTGCATCAATACACAACTTAGACCATTCAGAGAGGCGTCACTATAGATCTCGAAATTCCCACTGTCATTGAGAAGTGCCAAAACATGCGCATAAGTGAGACAGTACTTCAACCGTTGGAAACTTCGTTCACAATCATCACTCTATTCAAAATTAACTCTTTTCCTGGTCAACCTTGTCAAAGACAAGGCTATGGTTGAGAAGTCTTTCACAAAGCAAGCCAGCAAGACCAATAAGACTCCATAATTCAATAACAGTCTGAGGTTGCTCCCAATTTTCCACTGCTACTACTTTCTGAGGATCCACAAGAACCCCTTGAGCTAATATCACGTGTCCCAAGAATGACACCTAATCCAACCAGAACTGGCAATTATTGAATTTAGCATATAATTGATTCTCCTTTAGTTTCTTCAAAACCAGACGTAAATGTCTAGCATGGTCAGCCTCGCTCTTAGAATACATCAAAATGTCATCAATACAAGCCAACAGATAACGATTTTTAATCGTCACCCGATTCAGCTGTCTATAATCGACACATAGCCTCAAAGTTCCATCTTTCTTCCTCACAAACAAGACTGGAGCTCTCTAAGGGGAAGTGCTCGACTGAATAAAATCTTTATCAACAAGTTCTTGTAACTGGGTTTTTAATTCCCTTAACTCTGCAGGAGCCATATAATAAGGAGTTAGAGAAATAAGGTCGGTACCTGGAATTAGGTCGATAGTGAACTCCACTTCATGATCCGGTTGTAGGCCAGGTAAATCATCAGGAAAAACATCAAGAAAATGTCTGACTACCCGAACATCTTCCACACAAGCAAGAGTTTCCTCAGTCACCACTACATGGGCTACGTAACCTTGACAACCCTTCCTCAACATACGCTTCGCCCTTATGGCAGAAATAACTCCGTGTTTTAGACCACTACGTTCGCCGACAAAAATTACCATAGGCATGCCCGGTCGATGGAAAGTAACAATTTTCTGGTGGCAATTCAACATGGTACGATTGTAATCTAACCATTCCATGCCCAAGATAACATCGAAATCAACGATGTCCAAGGGAACAAGATTAGTTGGCATTATGACATCCTTAATAAGAATAGGACATCCTCGATACTCCCAACCAACATAACAAGTTTCACCCCTAGGCATCAAAAACTCCAACTCATAACCGAGGGGAGTGAGGTAAGGTTGAGTCTTTTGAGCAAACATATGGGAAATAACCGAATAGGTAGCACCCGAGTTAATTAAAATTTTAGCAAGATGGCTAAGAACATTCAACGTACCCATGATCAAGTCAGTGTTACCCTGAGTATCCTGCAAGGTAATGTTGTTGACGTGATCGTATACCTATTGTTTGCCTACACGACCCCTGCTCCCCTGGTTGCCGCGTCCCTAATTACCTCAACCTTGGTTGGTTTGATTAGTCTGCCTGGTCGAACCACCACTGCTAGAAGCTACATCAAGATTCTGGTACTGTTTTCCAGTATACCACTGAGCTCTGCCGCCCTGATACAGCGTATAACCCCCTGGTACTACAGATTGCTGCCCTAGTAATATTGGACATCATGTGGGTACTGATACGCTCTTCTTAGATACTGGGATATGTCACCTGGTAATGAAACGCACCACCATAACCTGTCTGCTAGTAGGTACCAAAACCTGGAATCTGCTGGAAAAGAACTGCAAGTGGTAGAGTAAGAGGTTGAGGTTTCTGATTTTGAGGGCATTGAGTAGCTTTGTGCCTCATCTGACTGCATATGTATCATCGACTACTTCCTCTCTTACATTCACCATAATGTCGACTATTGCACCTGTGGTAGAACTGAGCACTAGAATTGCTAGGGTTTCTTTAACTCTGAAAATGTGAGTTGCCAGTAGACTTGCTACCCCTTCGAGGCGTATTGGAACTTGAACCATTACTCGACGATCCAGAACTGTTACCGCTTCTCTTGAAATTCTGAGTCTTTCGAGGGCCAGAGGATGATTGCCCCCTCTTATTATTCTTCTGAGTATTCTTGTATATTCTTCATCATCGTCATCATCAGGAGCATTCTCAGAATTTTAACATAAAGCAGAACCTCAAAGAATTCTTGGTAGGTAGCACGAATGTATACTCCCATCTCCGGAATGATCCTTAAATGTATCGAAAGACTCGCCCAGGAGAGTGATCCTTAAATGTATACTCCCATCCTTACCTAGCATGAGGCCTTTTGGGAGCTCACTGGCTTCGAGTTCCATTGGAACTCCGAAGTTAAGCGAGATGAGGGCTAGAGCAATCCCATGATGGGTGACCCACTAGGAAGTTGCTCGTGAGTTCCCAAAAACAAAACCGTGAGGGAATGGTAAGCCCAAAGCGGACAAAATCGTGCTACGGTGGTGAAGCGGGCCCGGGGAGTGGTCCCCCCCTTGGTCGGGATGTGACAATTTTTTACCATTCCATAGCGAGCCCGGGAAGTGGTCCCTCCCGGGGCAGGATGTGACACAGCATGTGGGGTTTTTTATGTTTTTTATTTTTTATTTTTTATTATTTTGTCCTTATCATTAAATAGAGTTAGTATATAATTTTTTACTAAAATGCAACGATTTGAAGCCCTTTTGATTAGTTTTCCTTATAAATTATGGATTTTGCTACAATACTTATATGTATTTAATACCATTACCATCACCATCTCAACTATCAAATGGTGATTGTATTAAATACATATATTCATATGTGTATATATAACCGTCAGATGATGATCGTATAAAATATATGTAAGTATTGTAGCCTCCCATAAATTATACATGAATTTATCAAAAATCTTTTCATACCTTGTGAAGAAACGAAAGATAAAAATAATAACACTGGAGTTCTCAAAAGCTAATTAGTAATGTAATTAATACGCATTAACCACTTGCTCAGGCATGCTCCAGAATGCTTCTTGTAATCTAAAATATGTATTTTTAGGTCATTATTAATCACAGGTCATCCTTGTAAGAATTATTCACTTAATTCGAAAATTGTTTGTTACTATATTTATTATTGTGAAAATTTCTTTTTTATTAATAACATTATGTTCGTCTATTTATCAGGTCACAATTAAATAACTAAACGACTTCCGATTTCAATGAGTTTTGCCAAAGCACACTAAATTCATTGTAGATGTTCATGCGGCAACGGCTATGCTAAGGCGTGTGGTCAAAGGGCTGGGAGTTCCTATTGATGGAAGAGAGACTCTAAGGCCTTGTTTGGCAATTTGGACAGACTATTTCAGCTCGATAAGATAAATGACGGATAATACTAACTAAATTAGTCGGCCGTTTGATGCAATATCAAACTAATGACCGTATTATTTATACTATGCTTAATAATGCATCAGATAAGAGGAATTCAAAATGATATGAGAAAATTTGATGATTAATGAAAAACAAAACCCAAGACAACTCACAAACCCCATGACTTGCCCAATGCCAAAATTTATTCAATCCAAAATCATCCAATTTCCAACCACAATCACCATAAACAAAACTTATTCAATCCAAAATACCCATATGCAAGCACGAACTGACTTCACCTCCGCCCCAGCGCAAATCTTGGTTCTTGGAAGGAAAATAAAAAAGTGAAAAAAAGGAAGAAAAATGGTGATTACCCATTTGTTTTGAGAGCTCAGCAGCAGCAACTAAAACATCTCCACTCAACGAGAGATTGCAAGATTTACTCAATAAGAGATTGCAAGACTTGAGCTCGTATGAGAACTTGCAGAATTGGAAGGATTACAGAATTGGGTCTTGGACGGATTGCAGAATTATTATCGCATTCCTTCACTCATTCTACAACAACACACTTTTTTTTTTTGGGTTTTACAACACACCCCTGTGAAGCAGTGGACGCCGGTCGTGGTTGGGTTTTGGGTTTTCATGGCCGGCAGCGATGCGGTCGTTGAAATCGAATACCCATGTCAAATTAGATGAAGATTCACTTTGATTAGAACCTAGTAAGGTAGAAGCTCAAATACCCATCACAGAAGCAAGCTTTTTATCCAAAAAGCAAAGCTTTGACGAAGTCTGCAGTAACAAAGGCAAGTTCTTGGTGATGGCAATGAAGAAAACCCAAAAGGCAGTGACAAGAACTTAAGAAATCAATCCAGAGAGAGAGAGAAATAGAAGAAGAAGGAATACTTTCAGTTGGAGAAGAAGATGGCCGCACAAGCAGATCGCGAGAGAAGGGTTTCGGAAAGAGCGAGCGTGAGTTTTTGTTTTAGCGTTTTTTCATAACCCGACTAAATAAGAGCTGGTTTGGTGCTGAGATGATTCTGAAAAAAGCTGTTATAAAAAAAAATTAAGAGCTGTTTTTGTGTTTGGTAAACACTCAGCGTCAGCTTTTTTTCACAGTTTTGGATTGAAAAAAGCCAGAAACAAGAAGCTGCAAAACCTAGCTTTGAAAAACCGGCTTTTTTTCACATCTGTTTTACATAAAAGTTTATCAAACACTCTAATACTGCTTTTTTTTTTTTTTTTCAAAAGCACTTTTACAAAAAAATTTACCAAACACTCTGCTGCTTTATTTCATAGCTGCTTATTCTCACAGCACAGCAGAAGCAGCTTTTTTTTCAAAGCACAACAATACTAAACCAGCTCTAAATAATACTGACGATTTGTAGCAGTATAAGTTATACAGTGTGAGGCAGATAAAACCGGTGGGTTCGTATTAATTAGCGGGAATTTAATAGATCAGAGTATCAAACACTTGGTTCGTATTAAATAGTTATATTCGGTATTTAATGCAATATAACAAACAAGGCCTAATTGATCACAAGTGATAGTTAAATAAGTTTCAAGTTCGAATCGCCATCCTCTCCTCAACTAAAAATAAAATAAAAATTGATACTTTGGATGCCTTAGTTGTCATCCTATCAATCTGATTCAGTTGAATGTCATTCAAATTAACCATGTCAAATAACTTGACATGAACTTAAGATGATTGAGTTTATCCTTGTTTCGTATAATTGAAATTTTATGATGAAGAGCCAATATTTGTATAGTTTTTTTTTATTTTTTTATTTTTTTATTTTTTATCAATTTGATTCTGTCATTTAATTTAATCATGTCAAATGACGTGACACTAACTTAAAATTTTTGAGTTTATCCTTGCATTTATAATTGGAAATTTATGATTAAAATTCAATATTTGTATATTCCTTATCAATTCAATTCCGTCGAATGTCATTTAAATTAATCGTGTCATTCAATATTTGTACATTTCTTTTCAATTCGATTCAATTGAATGTCATTTAATTAACCGCGTCAATTGATTTGATTCTAACCTAAGAAGTTTGAGTTTATCCTTAATCTTATAATTGGAAATTTATGGTTAAGATTTCATATTGTAATTCTTTACCAAATACATTTGAATGTTGGCAAAAACAAAAAAAGTTCCATAATTTTTTAAAATACTTTTACCTTGCGAAGAAATGAAAGATAAGAATGATGATGATGATGATGATGATGATGACGACAATAATAAAAACAATTATGGCATCCGGTTGTTCTTGTTGCTTCGTTTTATAATTTTTTTTGTTTTCAGCATATAAAGATGATAATATTGAACCGCCAAAATTGTCATTCGAGCCTTCCACCCGCTACCCCCACTCGTGCCCTTTTTTTCTTTGTTGTTGGTACAACGGTAATTCAAAGTTAACTGAATTAACGTAATTTCAAAATAATAATTTAACAACTTATATAAGTTATAGCGCATCACATTTGTACTTTTAACTCACATAACGACAATAATATAGATATCAGAATTGGAGCAGCGTATCTCTAACTAGTTCAATCTTGTAATAATATTTCAATATTTTTAAATTCGAATCACCCTTCTCCACTTAAAAAAGAAAAAATAAAAAAGAAAAATAAACACAACTTGAAAAATAAATAGCTCCGGATCCCCATATGCGTGCCCTTTGTATACGTCACTACCATATCATTGCATGTCACTCCTTGGGCAGCAAGGCCTGAAACTGATTTTTCGTGTCGATCCGCAAAAATCCAAGGTGGACGCGAGAGGCCTGAAACTGATTCCCCCCACCCTCTGAACCGAATTCAAATCAAATCTCAGAGCCCTGAACACCGAATTGAATTTAAACTTGGCAATCGAATTCATATTCAAATTCGATGAATCAGACGCCGATTTCTGGTAATTTTCCCTATCCCTTCATGTAATTTCGATTCTTATTGTCTGGATTCGTGGATTTTCGAGGTGATTTGAACAAATTCGTGACATTTGATTGGGAAATTGAATTGTATTGGGTTTCCTTTTGAATAAATGCTGGGAATTTAGATTTTGTTGTGTTTGTGTGGTATGGAAATTTCATGTTCGGCTGTTGAAATTTGCTATGGATGCTTTTAGCCTTTTAGGGTTTGAATAATAATAATAATAATAATTACTGGTGTTCGTTTACACTGCTTTTCACTAAGGCTTTGCAGATTGATTCTCTGGCCGAGTTCTTCTGTGTTACCCCCTATGGGTGCTCCTAAGCAGAAATGGACGCCGGAAGAAGAATCAGCCCTTAAAGCTGGAGTTATTAAACATGGGGCAGGAAAATGGCGGACCATACTTAAAGATCCAGAATTTAGTGGCGTTCTGTATACTCGCTCAAATGTAGATCTTAAGGTAGGGTTTCTTTTAACACTATATACTTGTTGTACTACTCATTTCGTTGGACACGAAGTGTACCGATGCTTTTATCAATTCTTCAATAGATTTTTGAAACTATTTGCTGGTCTGTGTTCGTATGGAGTATTTAATTTTATTTTGTATCATCGTGGGTAGGATAAGTGGAGAAATATGAGTGTCATGGCAAATGGATGGGGCTCTCGAGAGAAAGCTAAGACAGCACTTAGAAGAATGCATCCGATTTCTAAACAAGATGAAAACTCTATGCCTTTCAGTACTGTTGTTCAAAGCGATGATGAAATGATGGATGCTAAGCCTATTTCAGTTTCTAGTGAGACCCAGCAGATTTCTGGTCCAAGAAAATCTATTGTGAGGTTAGACAGATTTCTTGGCTTTTTCGAATTCTTGTTTTTAAGAAATCCTTGCCAAATCTTGTATTTAAATATTGCCCATCTGATATATTCTATTCAGTTTTTGAGGACCAATAACTCTTGTGCGATTCAGCAGGTTGATTTGTTTGTAAATGTTATTCACGAAATCTTGAAGGGTTCAGATTGGTTAGTTGTGCAAGATTAGTGGCTTCATTTTCATATGGGAGAAGTGATTGAACTATGAAGATATAAAACTGAAATGCACCCAGCATTGCATCTCTCTTTTTTACATGTAGGAGCATTTTGTGTGTGACACTTATTAAGATTCAGAAGTTCACTAGTTGAGTTCTCTGTCTAAATTTTTCATAATTTGACATGCTAAATGTTGGGGACCAGTAATCTTTGTTGCATGGCTTTTTTGTTTATTTGTAGTTTACAGTGGATTGTGATAGGCTGAAGGCAGGTTGGATCAATCAATTGTCCAACTAGGTACTTCATTTTTAAAGGTGTTAGGGTTCAGATTAAATTGAGAAGATATACAAAATCAAATGGGGTGTCTAAAATCTTCCATAGAGTTAAATCACTGTCATTTACACATATATGAGCATTTTGTGTGTTGAAGCAGGTATATTATGGTCTCCTGTTTAGCAGTCCGATTTCACTAGAGAGATGCTTGCTCTTATTTGTAGACACTTACCTGGTTTTTCTCTTTCCTTGTGAACTGGACTGATCTTTACAGTTGCAAGTACATGGTGACCCCTTAACTTGGGCAAACAATTACATATTATAAAACAATAGAGAACTGGTTGTTTGAACAATAGTAATGGACAAATATAATTTGTTGGGGGCACAAAAGCAAAGGGACACCAGTCATCTTTTTGAATTCATATCTTCTTTTCCCAAGTTGATTAGATAATATCTATAGTTAAGCAATAACATTAGATAGGGGCGTACTGACAAATGTTTCATTCGTTTTGTCCAGCACTGAAATAATCATGATATTAAAGAGAAATTTTTTTGGTGTCTTTGTTATTTGCAATTATCGTAGGTGTTGCTGCTATTTTATCGTTTACAATTATTGACTGTAAGTTAGTTATTATTCGTTTTAAATCAGGCTACTAGCTATTATTCAGTTTTTTTTTTCTTGTCATACTTCAAAATTTTAAACTCTGCTGTAACTTTGATGCTTTGTTGTTGTTAATGCTTGTAGGCTGGACAATCTTATCATGGAAGCTATAACAAGGTTGAAGGAGCCTGGTGGATCTAATAAAACGACTATTGCTGCTTATATAGAGGTAGCCTCTATGTCTGACAAAAATTATGTGTTATTTGCAATTTTCTATGGCACGTCCCACTTCATTAGTATCTGGTCATAAATTGGTTGATTATATCAAACTGTTTACTACATGTTTCATGAAGTTGACAAATATCATGAGCTAGTGAAGTAGTTCAGTGTGCTCACTCAGCTAATATTTTCATAGCGAATATTTTAAAGGAGTTTATTGCATTTCGGTGATATGGGGCTTCTCACTGCTGTTCTAGAAAGCATCAGGGTTGGGAATAAAGAACAATTGCTAGCCACAAAAAAAAAAAAAAAAAAAAAAGAAGGAATATATATTAAGCTGATGGCGCACATTGAACCCTCTCTTCATTGTCCCTTGCAGGGAGGCTCTGTATAATATACAGATGTACTTGATTGCACACATCAGGTTTTTGGTTGCGGATATTTAGCTTTAAATTTTATATTACTCTTTGCTTTCTCTATTACTCTTTGTTTGGATTCCTTGAGGATGTTTTGTCTCTTTTTTTCCTTTCAAGATTTCACACACAAGGTAGGGAAGTGTGAATGTAATTTAATCCAAAGATCCACCGATTAATAGGCTTGGAGATTGACAATATTTGGTAATAAAATAGCCTTCAGTATATGGTACAAGACAAGTGGACATTGATATTCATTGATAAGCTTCTGCAACATTGTTAATGACATTGTCATGAATTGCTTTCTTGGGTTTCAAATTCATTAAAGTTTAAGAAATTAAAAAGGAAAAAAAAGTTTAAAGAGTGGTTGGACCAGTTTTTAGTCAGTACACTTTTCCAAGAGAAAATGAATTCTTGTGCAAGTCTCGTTAACTTTGAATGTCCAGTTTCATCTCCTAGCCTAACGTAATTTGTGAAGTAAACCCCGCATATGATAGCCTAGCCTTGTCAAGAAGAGTGGTTATGATATCTACTCATATGGTACATGAAATCCGATACTTTAGATAGGTTATAGTTCAATTTTTTCATACTGCTGAATACGATCTACAATAATTTAACAATAATTATGCTATGTAATTACTGTCAATACATAGGTTGCATCTATTTGTCTTTTTATGCTGTCAAGTTATGTTATACGCTAGTATTATTTCTTGCTATTATTTTGTGTAATGAGTTCACCTTAAGAGATTTTATTTTGTAGGACGAATATTGGCCTCCTCAAGATTTCAAGAGGCTATTATCTGAGAAATTAAAATTCTTGACAGCAAGCCGTAAACTGATTAAGGTAAATATATTGTGGTCTAATAATCTCAAAATGTTGTCCTATTTGTATAGCTTTTATGGTTTTTTTTTTTTTTTTTTTTTTTATATTGGTGTTAGATTATGTGGTTTTTGTGGAACAAACAATTAATGACTACTTAATGTGCATGGAGTTGTCATTTTTATACACTTACAAGTAACTTGGACTTAAACGATTAGAATTGTTGCATGCAATGTGGTTTTTGATTGTTGTACGGCAAGTAATCAAACGTTGTACACATTTATAAAAAGGTTAGGTTTTCCGAGGTTTGTCATCATATTGGAATGTGTACTCCAAAAAAAAAAAGGATCATTTGGGAATTTGCCACATACTAGAAAGTTCTGGTTGATAATAACGGGGCCAAAGGGGTAGGGATATCAAACTGTCGATTTGGGTGTGGGAGCATATGTTCATTACAACTGGAGCTACACGTGCCACATGACAATAATAATTTCAATAACTATGTCAATTTACTCTATACATGAAAGGAACAAATTTTCATAGGTGATTGGCAACTTCATGCTTGTTCTGTTTGAAATTCCCTTACATGGTAATTTCCAGAATTAATTAATGAGGTTTAGAAGATCAATTATTTAAACAGTGTTACAGGTTTTTTCATCCTAGATTTTCTCTATTTTTAATCATTCGAGATCTGATTGATCTCACGATAAATTGCACTTTTCTATGGCCCATCTAGTGCCTTTTCCCTTGGTTCCGCCAATCTGGTCAGACTGCTAAACACTCCATTTGTACGAGTGTAGGTCTATTCTTCTTTTATGCTCTCTAAATTAAAAAAAAATTAGTATTACGTGTTGTAGTTTCCATAAATCTCCCGAACTTCTTTATTTGAATAAATCGGTATCTGGACATCTTGAATTGAAAAGAACCTTACCTTTTAAGTCAACAGGTAGGTATCTAAATGGATATATTATCTCTCCTTGATTTCCTGCTTTTCTCGGTCCACCTTTCCTCTTTTTACCTTTTAGTATCCCTCCCCTTTTTGTTTTCGTTGTTGGCTTTGGGGATAAGGCCAAAAACAAAGGCCGAGAGAGAACACAGTGCTCTTGCTTTGGGGTGAAGGATGCAGAGGTTCAAGTCGGTATTTTTCTTTTCCTTGCATTCAACTCTCTCTTTCCTTCTGTTGCCTACTCCGATTTTCCCCCTTTATTTTAGTGTTTAGGGCTTCAAGATAAGCATTTCGGTCTGATCTTAGTGTTTCTGTAGTGGTCCCATGATATAGGTTTAGTGGGGGCTTAATATGTCAGGTTCTGATATGAACGGTTTATTTTTATGTTTATTACTTGCTTCTTTTGTGGTCCATGTTTGCATGTTAACAACTCAGAGTTGGTTTTTGATTTTTCCATGGGAGTACAATGATTGACTGAGAATTTTACCGTAGTTTTTCTTAGATTTGGTAGATAAACAAACAAAGCCGCTTTCTTTTGACAGCTTATTGTTCCCCAAACTTTGAATGCAGTGAAGATATGGGTGATTGAATTGTTGTAAAATTCTAATATACTCACATATTAAATGTTTATGGAAATCATCGTATGTCAGCTGCCTATATCTTATTTGATACCATACTATACTAAACCAACTTTTCATGAGTAAATGGAAGTGTTAAGACCTTATTTATGAATATCAGCTTCAAGAGAGTTTGGCTTGGCTTGAAAATCTTTGATCACATTGGTTTTTTATCATTGGACAAAAAATGGAAATGTCATGCCATATGTAAAAGTATGGAAATGTTGATGAAATCAAGAAAATATTGATACCGGTGTAAGTTGGATGGAAATTTTGAATGGAGTGTAAAAAAAATGTCATTGTATCTAATATTGATTCTTGCTAGATGGATAAATATTGAGGATATTATGATATTAATGCTTGCTGATACTTGGATATATAATTTACTTGGTCTACAGTACCAACTTGTTCATGTGCTTCAATTGGGATTTTCTTTGTTAAAAAAAGAAAGGACACTCGTATGAAATTCCTCAAGGGATGTTAACCCTGGAATTGAATATGGTTAGAGTTGATTAGAGTTTGATCTTACTAGTTTGTGTTTTTATTTTGACAGGTAAAACGCAGATACAGGATTGCACCTACCCCAGCATTATCTGAAAAAAGAAGAAATACCTCGACGTATCCTTTTGAGGGAAGACAGGTGGCCTCTGCTTTTGAGGGAAGACGTATGGCATCTCCTTTTGAGGGAAGACCATTGGTGTCTCCTTTTGAGGGAAGATATATGGCATCTCCAAAATTTGACAATGATGAGGCTACCATCCTGATGAAAGCCCAAATTGATTTGGAGCTTGCGAAGATGAGGACTATGACCCCCAGGGAAGCTACTTTAGCTGCTGCTCAAGCAGTGAAAGAGGCGGAAGCAGCCATTGCTGAAGCTGAAGAGGCAGCTAGGGAAGCTGAGGCTGCTGAAGCTGATGCAGAAGCAGCACAAGCTTTTGCAGAAGCAGCAATGAAGACACTAAAAGGAAGAAATGCTGCGAAGACGGTAAAGTTCACATAGCATATTTTCTTTTATACAGTGAATTCATTGTCTTGGCGTGATTTGAAATGCTAAAATAGTGAGTTTATAATCTTGGCTTGAGTTTATGCTTGCTTTTAGCAAAAAGACAGTAATTATTTTGACAATTGAAATTCGCATGTGCAAATGGGCTGAATGCTTGTTGAGTGAGTTTGTTTACTTTACCATCATTAGAGAAATCCCCTTTGTTGTTAAACACAAGTTATGTTCATCCCCACCCAAAACCTCTCTTTGCAACTGCACTCCAACGAACAAACGTATTCTGTATTTGTAGATCCTTCTAATATATTTTTGTAACTGTCATTGTAGTAGTTGTGGATATATCTGGTGTTCGGTCTAGTTCTGCATTTGTTTTTTCGTTTAATGATTATGATGAGGTCATACATGCCTACTCTCTCGCTCTCTCTGTTCTAATTTTGATTATTGTAGATAGGGTTTAGGGTAATTGGATTGTAACTTTGTCTGATTCTCTTTACCAAGCTTTTGAATTAAATTTCATTTTACTGTCAATATATGCAGATGAATCGTCCCGGAATGAAGTTCGAAACATGCAAGAGCAATGAACGAGAAGTTTCTTGAGACTGGACGTATGTTGTTTTATTGTAATTAAACTATGTGACCAAATTCACCTACACAGAGACAGGTGATTTGTATTTTGATTAGTTTCATTGTAGGAAAGTCTGGTTCATGGCAGTTTTCATTTCCTTTTGCAAACCATAAATCTGCGTCGAAATGCAGAAAATTAGGATTCACAGTGGGATAGAAAAGTTAATTTAACAGCATCTCTTTTGTTGTTGTAATTGTCTTGTTATTTTTTCTTTTCCTTGTTTTTCTTTGTCTTCAATATAGAAGCGGAGGCGGCTGTCATCTTCATCTTTGAAGGTGATTTTTGCTATCCACCACGCTCCGCCCTGCCCTGCGCGTTTAGAGTGGGGTCTTTCCTACTAACCAGAGGGCAGAGGGCATATGCTGTCATAGGTTGAGTTAGTTCATTCAACAGCAACAATATGTATATGCTTTGGATCCTACCGTCTAGTCTGATTCAATGATAAAGTTTCGTCCTCTTTGTTTTGAGCTTATATTCATGTTATCAGGATGATTGGAATAATATAGGAAAATTGACAAAAATGGGTCATTTCCTTAATCTTAAGACTAAAGTAGGATTTTTGAGATATGCACGGGCTATGCACATAGATTTTTCTAAAACTGGATATGATAGAAATGGGTCATTTCCTCAATGATTGTTGTTTTTATTTCCTTTTGTGGGAACATGAAATCATTGGAGAGCTTGGAAAAAAAATTTACATTGAAAATTTAAGTGGTATGCAATGCTTTTAAAATAGGCTACTTAATACTGCAGTTTAGTGATATTTATCTTCATTTGTAAGTGAGAGGTCTTAGGTTTGATTCTCTCAAAAAGTGAATTTGAATCACATTATTGTTAGCTCATTGTGAGGTTTAACCCACTCTTCCATCATTTTAGTGTAGATAATATCGTTTGTTAAAAAAATAAAATAAAAACCTTTAAATAGACTATCAGGCCAACCATGGGCCAAAAGATCCTGTCTAGAGCAACTCCACCCCAAGAAAATAACTTGGGCTATTAGAGCATTTCCAGTGAAGTCCCTCAATAAAGTCTTTACCATGCTCTACCACCGTATGTCTTTAAATTTAGGGACTTTGTGGCTTCTAGTGGGGCGGAGCTCCAGTCCCTATGGTATAGGAATTGGCCGGAGTACTAAAAAATTTCCTCACATTTGAGGACTATACATAGGGATAACTATGAGTGGGGATGGAGGCCCACCCACATGAAAGGTTGCATGCTTCTTCCAAATATTGGGTTTGAGTGATGTTGTAGCTCATCCACTTGCTCTAGCAGTGCAGGCGGATGCTAGTCGCCAGATAGCTGCAGGCTGAGTCCCACATATTTTTATTTATTTTTTGTATAAATGAACGTTCCAGATTTAACCTCGAGTTTTTTTTAATTATATAGTCCTTAAATTTAGGGTTTATACTATAGAGACTATTTCATTGGAGACAATATTCTTTTAAGGACTCGAAGATTCTCTTTAGTATGTAAATAGAGAGATTATATTCACATACCCCAAATTACTTCTCCCACACCCCTTTAATTTTTTAATATTTTCTACACACTACTAACACTTGATAGAAACAAATTAAAAGAGTGTGGGAGAAGTAATTTGGGGTGTGTGAATATAATCTTCCTCTAAATAAGTCTTCAAAGGTGGTGGTGGGAGTCTCTAAATAGGGACTCCCATTGGAGATGCTTTTAGGCAACCCAATCCCCCAACCTTCTCAAAATCACTCCTGCCTTACCAAATCAATTAGGATTCAGGGGAGCTCGACAGACCACACGGGCTAGAATTGCCCAACCCACTAACTAAGGTGATCTGACGTCAGCCACGATTTTAATTTTTTATTTTTGTCAGGCGCATGACTTTCACGTGTGTAAGAAGGAGAGTGAGCTGACGAAAAGCAGGCGGCAAGGCCCACTTGCAGGCACTCAAATCCATCCTAATGGTTAGGACACATGTCCAAACTTGGGTTGTTGGATTTATAATCAACTATCGATTTTTCTCTTTAAAAATTAAAAAAAAAAAGAAAAATTAGAAAAGAAAATTTAAAGTTATTGTTGGGTGACGTGACACAATCTGGGCTGTTAGATTGCAACAAAAATTTATCCAACAGTCTATATTAATAAAGTTCGCCTAAAGATTATAAAAGAATTCAGAAAATAAACTTAAAAGTTATAAAAATACACAAAAATTTACCTGAAAATCTATCTACAAAAATTATATTTTTAGATAATAACACATGGTAGGACGAGATAGGTTAAAAATCATATCGGAAAA
Organism: Pyrus communis; assembly: GCF_963583255.1. Lineage (NCBI taxonomy): Eukaryota > Viridiplantae > Streptophyta > Magnoliopsida > Rosales > Rosaceae > Pyrus > Pyrus communis. The sequence goes on along the minus strand of NC_084805.1, from coordinate 12,782,196 downwards.
TTAAAAATAAAGTTATTTTTATTATTTGAAACACTTTTGAATAGAAATACTTTTTAAAGAAGAATTTTCAAACGGATTATTAAAGATGAAATCAAATAAAATTTCTCAAAGTTTTATTATCCACCAAAAAAGGTAATTTATTGAACTAAAACTCAAAAATATTTGGCAAAAACGACAACAATAAAATACAAAGAGGAAAACCCCCTAGTTTCACGTTCTGTGCTTTTACACATTTTCTTGCAGCAAGCAAACGAAGCAAAACGAAAGCAAACTACCCCTCTTCGTCTTTCTCTTCCTCTTCCTCTTTCTCTCCCTCTCCGGCCTTGAATCCGAATTCCTCCCCGCTGCTCTTCTCGTCGTTCCTATGACATATTCAGGTACCAAAAACCCTAAATTCATTCAATTCCAATTGTTTTCACTTGCTTTAAGTATTGATATGTATGAAATTGTTGCGCTTGGTGATATAATTCTGTCCAATTTTGGTTCTGGGGATTCTTGCGATACCCAAATTGTGAAACGCTGTCGACTTTGCTTCAATCTGAAGGATACAATCTTGCATATGGGTTGGTTATGGTAATTGGTTAAGTTTATTGTTTGATGCTAATGGGTTTTACGGTTTAACCTCAGTTTCTGTTTCTAGCAATGGATGAAGATTTAAGCGGCAAGGAATCGTTGTTGGCTCGGATTCATCAGCTCGAAAATGGTATGTGCTATTTGATTGCGTCTTCAATCTCCACTCTATGTTTTTGTATAGAATTGGATTTTGACTATTCATTACGCTACGTGAAATCGGAAGTTGGTTTTGTGTGGTCCTGCTTGATGTTGCAAACACATAAGTTGTGCTTCTGTATATACCGTGTTGTTCAGTTTGTGACCCTCAGTAGTGTTCCAGAGTCGAGTCTATACTAACATGTAAGGTAAAATATGGGGATTATAACGTTTCACAGAGCGTGATGAATTGCGCAAAGACATTGAACAACTGTGTATGCAACAAGCTGGACCAAGCTACCTTCTTGTGGCCACTAAGATGCATTTCCAAAGGTATAATTTTCTGTTCCCAATCAAGAGGGTCGAGTTTTTTTCCCTTGCGATTTCCTCTTCGTCTTCTTCTTTTTTTGAAGGGTTCGGAAGGCAAATTTGTAACCCATGGCCCATGGGGTGGTACTGCCAAGAAAACTAAAAATATGTTTTGCATTAAAATTTAATGCCATATTAGGACAGCTGGTTTGGAGCAGGAGATTGAAAACTTGAAAAAGAAGCTAGCTGCTTGCACGAGAGATTATGTGAATCTTCAAGAGGAGCTTTCTGAGGCTTACAGAATCAAAGTGTGACCTTTAACTTTCTTCCCTTATGAGTGTAACTGCTTATGAAAGCTAATATGTGTGCTTTATACCTCCAGGGCCAGTTGGCTGATCTACATAGTGCAGAGGTTGCAAAGGTCTCTCTCACACGAAAGCTCTTTTTGCATCTCAATCATCAGCAGAATCGTTCTGATAAATACGAAACATTAATTTTTTAATTATGGAATGAGTGCAAATTAATTTCATGGTGGCAGTCTTGGGTCTGATATATTGAATTTGTTTGCCTAGAATGTGGAAGCAGAAAAGCAGCTTAAATTTTTCCAGGGCTGTGTGGCTGCAGCTTTTGCCGAACGAGATCATTCAATAATGGAGGTTACAGCAGCTGTCCTTTATTTTAAGCTTATTTTCTGCACGCATGGCACTTAAATAAGTACTTTCCTGCATGAAGTATTTATGAAAATCAAAATTTTACATATGTTACGTGGCTTATCACAGGCTGAGAAGGCTAGGGAAAAAGAGGATCTCATGTCAAACAAATTATGTGATATAGAGAAGAGGTAATACTGGCCTTGCACGAAAGGAGAATTGATTATTAGCAGCAAATATTTGAAAATAAACGCTATACCTTTACTTTCTTCAATCTTGGGTTTCTGTCTCATATATGTTAGGCATCTACGTGTTATTTCGGGAACTTATGATTTGGCATTTTCATTAATTTCCTGAGTTGTCATGCTGTTCTTGGAGCTATAAAGCCAAGATGAAGCTCTGATGCAAGTGACAGCCTACCTCTTTCATGATGAATGTGCATCTAATTTGTGATACAGATTAGAAGAACATACTGCAGATTTTTCTAAACAAAAGAAACTTAGTGATAAACTGCAAAGTGATTTAGCAATGCAAGAGGAGCAGATTGAAGCTTTCAAGAAGGTGACTTTCTATAATGTTCAAATCATGATGCATGGCAACTTTCTGAATGCACGTTTCTAAATCATGAAGAAACATCTGATGTATGATCGTAAGGATGTAAAGATGTTGCATGACGAATCATATATTACTATTTAACTGCACTTTCAGTCCCAAACAATGAGCAAGTTATCTTTCCACTCATATTTAGCAAATAGAGAACATATTGCATGATTTTTCAAAGACGTGTATGTGCTCAAGGTGTAGCTAGAACCATTTTAACGTTGACCACTGTTCTCAGTTTTGTTTCTTTGTTTTGTACTCGATTTATGTTGCTCTCAATTTCTACTTTTCATTTGTCCTATTTTTGCTTGGTTCTTTTTGAGAATGAATTTTGCGTAGTTGTTAAGGAGATATTATGTTCATAACAGGTAATTGATAAATTTTATGAGATCAGACAGCAAAGCCCCGAGGGATGTGAAGATACAAGTTGGGACAGAAAATGTGCATGCCTTTTGCATGATCCTGCAGAATGGTGGTGTTTCAAGGATGCTTCAACATCCAAATATATTGTAAGTTTGCACAACCCTCTACTTTTCATTCTCTTCAAAGGGTAAATGAATAAAACTATATCAAACTATAAATTTATGTTAACCTAAGTTTGAGTTAGTGGAGATGGTAGATCTAAAGGATTAATTTAAGAATACCAAATATTGAACATCTCTTTGCTGAGGACATAAAAACATTAGCAACTGTAGATTCAACAAGAAGTATAGATTGACTGTGCTCTTTGAGAACCTTGTGAATCAAAATAGAATTTTGTCGTCTTGTTTAGTTTTGCAGATTGAACTGACATCATGCTTGCAGTTGAAAATTTTGCCTAATTTATTAAAAAATTTGCAGTTGTCACTAGATTAAGATTTTATGTCCTGTATGCAACTTGAGTAACTTATCCTCAGACAGAGTGCATTAGAGGAAGAGCTCGAGAGGATGAGGAAATCTGTAGATAACCTTCAAAACAGGCAGCGGATGGTAAGCAACTTGCTTCATACTTATCAGCATTACATTGCAGACTAATTTTTATGGTCTATTTTCCAACAATTGATCTTCTTATGGCATGTAGGGCTTGGAAATCGAAAATCATTTAAAGCAGAGAGTTGGCGAATTGGAAAAGAAAAAAGTAAGTTCTTGCTTGAAAAAATAAGGTTCAATCTCAATTTCTTTCTTTCTCATTAAAAAAACCTCAGCATCGTTCTTACTTTAACTCTGGTTGGCTTACGTGCAGATCCTCACATATAAAATGATAAGGCATGAGATTACAGAATTGCATCATTACCATTCTCAGCATAGAGTTCTCATCATGAATTTACTTGATGAGGGAAAGGCTAGTATCAAAACAGTAATTGATGCAATAAAGGAAAATAGTAGGCAAATTGATGCGACCCGACTTGAAAAGGTGGGGCCTTCTCCGCGAGATATAAAGCACGACAAATATGAAGGCCAAGAGGTGCATGAAAATACTGATGCTGATCCCCAATTGGTATCCAAGGTTTGTTTACTACACCTTAATAGAGTAATCTGCTGACTACTGTCAATGATGTTTGATAGTAGACATCTTTGTGGACTTTCATGGGAAGTAGTACTTTTTCGCTCTGTGGTTGGTGAACTCAATTTTCTAGTTAGAATAATAGTGACGAGAAGTTCGGAGGATGCAGTTTATCTGAGTTTGCACCTACATTTTTTCGTCCCTTATGTATTCCATACTGATTGCAGAATAGTGGTCCTGACTCATCAGAGTTTGTGGCAGTTAGAGGGAATGATTCCTCCGAAGTCCTTGCACAGGCATTGCAAGACAAGGTTTTTTGCTTTTATCTTTTTCTTGAAATCTGTTGGTTCTTTTTCTTGTGACTTTGGAATGATTGTACTGATTTGCGGTTGCTTTTCTTTAACCATGAATGTTTTTCAGGTCTCAACGTTATTGCTTTTATCACAGCAGGAAGAAAGACATTTACTGGACAGGAATGTGAATGCAGCTCTTGAAAGAAAAATAGAAGAGCTTCACAGAAATTTACAGCAGGTATCTTCTTCGAAGTGCCCCTCCTGCAACTTTTCACCATTGAATTGGTTGGCTGAATTTAACTAAACTATTCTGCTTATTAGTTCGGGGGTGTTGCATGCAATTTACTGGTAACTCATGAAATTTCTTATGAAAGGCTGCAGTATAGATATGACACTGTTATCCAAGCTAACTATTGTGAAGTTTCATGTGGATGCCTGTAATGTCCTCGTGTGCTTTGTTGTTAATTTGGCCACTCGCTTTAATATGGGACCTTATCTATTGATGTTATCACCATGTCATACAATGTTGAAGCATTTCAATGGTGACCTTCATTGACCACTTGTGTTTTTGCCGACTCCAGATATTTCCATCTTATTGTGGTAGTTTGATAATTCATTATTTGCATGAATATTTGTGGTTCAAATATGAATTTGCCTGTTCGATGTGACCTTAAAAGTTTAGTACAATTGTTGTTTGGGTTCATTGATGAACTGTCCAATTATTTCTTTTTGCTTCAGGTTACGAATGAAAAAGTAAGAGCTCTAATGGAGTTTGCACAATTGAAGCAGGATTATCATCAGCTTAAAGAGTTAGGTTTCTTCTTTACTTTTAGAAATGTTTGCATCATAGATGGGTTATTAATTCTTCTTTTATTTGAGGAGAACCTTCTTCTTTGCCTTCTAGTGATTTTTTGCCTCAGTACTGACAGTACTATCGATGATAATGTGCAGGAGAATGGGTCAGGGGACAAATAGAGGAAATTTGGCCGCTGAAATTGGGGAGAGGAAGGTAGTAACTCGTGAAAGAGATGGAAGGCTAAAAAGTTTGCTGAAGAAAACGTACTTGAGTCGTTGGGCTGGTAATGTAGACTTTAGGGGACATGAAGCTGCAGGTGGCCAAAATGTCGAGGGGAATCTATCTGGCAAGGGGTCCAATAGCATGGAGTTTGCCAGGTTTGTGAATATAGTTTGGGTAAATTTGAGTTCAATGATACTACCGTATATGTGTGTTCTTGACATGCATCACCGTTGATTTTGCCACTGACATGATAGTAGATAATGATATGACATCAAAGTCCTTTTTCTTCCTCAATTTTTGTCTTCTCAGAATGAAAATTGAAATAGCAACACTTCGAGAAAGCATGGGAAGTATGGAGCATCTGACTACGACAGTTCACAGGCTTCGTCTATCCCTTTCAAAGGTCTGATGGAAGTTTAAGATGTTTTTGTTTTTCATATGGAAAACTTTTACTCTAAAGTAATTATTCAATTGCTAACATTGAAACTCTGTTTGTCCATCAAAAGCTAGGCGGTTTAGCCGTTTTCCTTTTGTCTACTGTTTGAAGTTAATGTGTTAAGTATTTCTGCTGTAATCTACTGTATAGGCCAAAGAGTTGGTGACTTCTGGAAGTACAGCAGTTGCTAGCCTATCAGAAGCCGTCAATGGCATCATTAATGAGGCAAAACTAGTGAAGACTGCACTTAGCAGCTCCCTGCCGATTAGTTGGTCAGCAGACGAAGATGATGGAGTCAATCGTCAGAGTGTCAGCAATGAGCCAGGTCATGCTTATGGGAAGGCCAGTCATGAGAAGATAGATTCTGTTTATGCTGCCGGATTTGAGATGGTGGAGCTCCTAATACTTGCAGCGCAAATATTGAAAGACAACACGGGCAAAACTGGTTCCTGACTGAAATGGGAACGGTCTACGGTAACTTGGGTAAAATGGTTCATGGGAGAGTCGGGTACACTGAGAATTCTTCAAGAAGTTAAAAAATGAAACTCAGTCGTCGAGGGCCGAATGCAGATTCGTGCAGTATCTTGTCATTGTACATTTGTAACCGGTTGCATTGTAAATCTTTTTCCGTTGAGTGATTAGGGGTGTTTAGGGAATTCAGTACCTCTCAGAACATGCTTTGGATGCATTCATCTGTTGTTCATGGACAGGATAGTGATTAGGGGTGTTTAAGGTAAACACTAAACACTTGATAAGAGGTCAGACACCGTATTCACAAGAAACAAGCATAGCGCAAAAGGATCAATTGGATCAATGCGATAGCATAAAAACACTAATCACAGATTTAAGATAATTTCCATTTGAACCTATAAATATTAGCTGTGACGGCGGTTGGGTGCAGAAGATGAAGTGTTTGATCCACGGATGTGAAGTTAAACAACTCTATCTTCTTTGATCCACGGATGCAAGATATGAAGAGTTGGATTCTTGAAATGTCATTGATATCGTATAGGGCTGGTCTAATGGGATACTACACACGTGAACTTAAAACTCATCCAAAGACACTGTTTCCAACAACAGTTTTGAAGCTAACTGCACTAAATATTAGCAAGACACCATTAGATTTGCACACTAGAGAACCCTACTTGACAATCGTACAACAGAAACGTACAACAGAAAGCATCCGTGTTCAGGATCAAAGAGAGTAAATCAATACTCAACTTTAAGCTAATTAATATAAAGTCCCCAGTGAATATATGATAAGGGCCCAAAGGTTTCAAATTCCACATTCATACCCATGTGCCAGGATTAGTATTCCAAAGATTGTGCTTGCCAAACGTGAACTAAACTAGCGTGACCACATCATCCCTAGGGCACCCAACTTTAGGAGAAAACTTGGGTAGGAATACCCCGGGTCCCCGACCATATCATTCCTCGGACACCTCTCACAAAACCCTTGGACCAGACCCTTGTATTTTGCTCCCACCCAACCTCACATTGGTCTCGTCTGGTTTGGCTCCCAACCAACCCCGTCCCACGTGAGAAGTGCCGTACACAAGAACAAGCAAATTGAAAAGGAAAGCAACTGGACGCATGCAGCTATAACAAAGGAAAGCATTTCTAAACCAAAGTAATTATCAGTAGGACGTATAATTAGCATGTCGAGGGCATTTGGTCTAGTGGTATGATTCTCGCTTTGGGTGCGAGAGGTCCCGAGTTCGATTCTCGGAATGCCCCTTTTATTTTTCCAACTTTTTGCTTTGCCTCATAGCGAGTCGGCACAACGGAGGAAATCGAGAAACGGAGAGAGGACTCAAATTTACTAAATATAAGGAGTGAAATGTAAGTATCCGGAACAATTACTTGTGCAAATTGCAATATTTAACAAACTAAAAAGCAAGGAAAATACTTCCATCAGATGTATAATTATGAAAGGAAATGAAACCCAAATAACTCATTAAGCTACTCTTTTCTCACCTGAAAAATGTTCCACTCCCTTGGAATTTCCGACGACTGATCATTCTTATCATCTCCGGACTTCCTCAAATACACACCAACAAAACGGAAAAGGCAATTTAATTTTGGCAAGCGGAGAAGGCATGAGAGAGAGAGAGAGAGAGAGAGAGAGAGAGAGAGAGAGAGCGAGCGAGAGCGAGAGCTAGTGGTATTGGTGTTAGTGGGTTTTGCGCTCAAAAGGGTTTAACCCAGAAAGGAATCTCTCTCTACTGTGGCCTCTGTTTGCTTTGGCGCCACGTGGGTGTTCCTTACCCTTTAATCTATCGCCTTCCAAGCGGCAGACGGTCAAGTTTATTATATTTTGTTATTTAGTATGAAAAATGTTAGCAACTTTTCTATTATAGTAATGTTAAGAAAATCAAATTTTATCTTCTTCCCTTATTTATTTATATATTTTTTAATTGGAAATGACAACGATTTTCATTACTAATAGTAACAATTACAAAGGTTGCCATATGAATACAATTTCCAGTGACCAAATATTCGACTAGAGATAATTCGCACAAACAAAGTAATGATGACAAACCCCTAATTGGCTACCACACTAGCACAAGCATTTATGTACAAATCTATCAAAAAAAGGCAGACGCAACAAACTTATACCAGAGCACACGTAATATCACCGCCACACAAGTAAGACAACATCAAACCATTGCTAACGAGGGAAGCTAAATTTTGTTAACCAAATTATGTGTTTGTTGATGATTAGATTAACTAATGTGCTTATTTTTTAATAAATGACACATCATTTGATTTACAAATTTAGTATACTAGTGTTATCCTTTGCATTTCTAGACCTTTCCATTTGTTTTCAATGATACAATGTCATTTTTAACACAAAAGATCACATTATTATTTTTTACTTCTTCAAATAACACGTGTCATTTTATTACCCAAATGGTAAGTGCAAATGTTGCTAGCACTCCCATTGATACAATTATACGAGAATGCCCACTATTGATACAATTAGTTGTGGGACTCACATCACATTAAACTTCAACAATTTGAACCGTCTATTTGTCAAGTTGCACCTTATAAATCATCCTTGCAAAATATTAGCTAAATCAAAAATATTTTAGACACCTAATTGAGTTCAAAGAAATTTTGATATTTTCTCTTCAGATTCTTATGGCATGTTTACGGATTTGTGATTGAAATAAAATACTAAATTGGATTCTAATTACACTTTACTTCTTTGTTTACCTAACATAAAGGAATAAAAATTCATGCGAGGTCTTCATAAATGCTATAATCCAACTCCTCTTTTTGAAGGATTTGGACTCACTAGATGAATTAATTATTTGAATTTTGCGATATATGTGGAATTTGGAATGAAGTTTCCCTTCATTAGGATCGTCACCTTCTACCCAACTAGTGGAAGTATCCACCATTTCCTTTGTTTGTTAAGCTAGAAGGGTATGGAGTGGCTCTAAGGAGGGTTTTCTGATGGTGGTACACGTATTGTCTAGGGCTTGAACCCTTGTACATAAATGCTTTTGTCCAAGAATAGGATGTTCTATTATCGGTATTTTACCAACTATGTCCTCACTTAGGTTTTTATTATTCCAACAATTGCCCTTCATTTAACAAGAGAGACTCGTCCAACGCTGCAAATTGTCCATCTCCCTCACCACTGCACCCTCCCCCACCCAAGGCCACATCTCATACCCACTGCAACCACTCCCAAACATCTCTCTCTGTTTGTCCCTAGAGAATCTTGTAATCAAAACACTGGATGTGAGAGAGAGAGAGAGAGAGAGAGAGAGAGAGAGAGAAAGTTACGGTGTGGTAGCGGCGGTACACGATTAGTTTGGCAAGTTTTTTTATAGGAAATTAATTGATGTTTTTTTTATTAATTAAAGTATAAAATAATTTTTTAACCAAAAAATTATAAACTCAATTTCATTTTTAATCTAATTTCAGTCAATATAGGTAAACAACTTCAACATGAATCTGATTTTAACCCATTGCCATTCCAACTCTCCTTCTATTTAGTTCCTTTTCAATCCAATTCCTCTTATTTTGATTATGATTACGTACCATTAGAGGTTATTTGGCTCATCCTGGCTTTTCATCCTGACTTTCATGGAATTGAGAGCTTGTTTAGAAGTGCTTTAAAATGGTTAAAAGAATTTTTAGTGAAAATATTTTTGGAACCAATTCTTAGAAAAAATGTAAGTAAATCTTGAAAAAGCACTTAAAGTGTTTCTTGGAAGAAGCACATAACTGATACTTCTTGCATGTGAGAATTGAAGAAATGTAGAGATTATGCAGAAAAGAATGCAAAGAGAATTAGAAAGAGAGCTTGAGAGTTTTTGTGAATTGTTCTTTCTTCAGTAACAAGTAATTGTTTTACAAAGAGACTTATATACTAATCCACTACAAACCTTGCTAGTTAAGCTAATACAATGTGCTAGCACCATAATACAACAAACTACAATCCTAACAACCTTTATAACAACTCTCTTCATCTAATGACACATGACACAATCTTAACCATTGTATTATTTTCACTTGGATCACTAGCTTTGATATTGCTTCATGGAACTGAGCATGAGATTGCTACAATGTTGATAAAACAATGATGATGATAGCCATTTGGTTAGAATGTCTGCGAATTGCTCTGCAGAAAACAAATGTTGAACATGAAGATCACCTCTTGTGATTTTTTCTAGAACAAAATGGTAGCCAATTTCGATGTGCTTTGACTTTGAATGAAAGACTGGATTTGTAGATAATGCTATGGTCAAGATGTTATCACAACATAGCATTGGAGATGTGAGAAGTGGAATATGCAAATTACAAAAGAGCTGTCTTATCCAGGCAGGTTCAGATACTGTGATAGCCAATGCCCGATACTCAACTTCAGTAGATGAGCGTGACATTGTATGTTGTTTCTTTGAGGCCCAATATATGGGATTGGATAAAAAAAAAAAAACACAACAAAACCAGAAGTAGAACTGTAGATATCGAAATTTCGGTAAAATAAATGTTGACCAATGCATTAAAATTACAACCTCCACTCATTTCACCTATATCATTCACTTACTTCACCTACAACTTCCATTCATTTCACCTACATCATCCACTTACTTCACCAAGAAAATTTGTGGTGGTGATTCAATCTCAAAGCCTATAAATAGGCTTCTCCATCAAGGTATCAAGGATCCAAAAAAAAAATCAACCATTTCACATTACACCAAAACCTTGAAGCCTTGAAACTCTAAAGCTCTCAAGCAAATCTCGAAGGATTAAGAAAGCCCTTTTTGTTCTTCATCAAATCCTCCTTCAAGATCAAGTCCCGACGGCCTTTTAAGAACTTCCACCAACTCAAGATCAAGCCCCAACGGGCCTTGAAGAAAGTGTTCATCGTTCATCCTAAGATCAAGCCCCAACGACCCTTTGGATCAACAACACAAATAAATCCACACATCTATTCTTTAAGATCAAGCCCAAAAGCCCTTGAAGAAAACCAACTGTTCATTCAAGATCAAGCCCCGACGGCCCCTTGAAGAAACCCAACTGTTCTTTAAGATCAAGCCTCGACGGCCTTTGAAGATCCGTTCATCACCGTTCTTCAAGATCAAGCCCAAAAGCCCTTGAAGATCCGCTCATCTATCAACCTTCAAGATCAAGCCTAAAAGCATCTATTTACAACCTACTAGATTGTTCTTGATCCTATAAACCCATTTACAACCTACTAGATTGTTGCATTATTCTTGCATTCTTCTTGATCTTGTGAAGCATCTATTTATTCTTGCATTGCAGATTTCCATTCTGGAACTTTATTAGCTACCTTGAATGTCATTGGTTCCAATGTAGGTGAAACTGAATCAATAGTTGCAGAGAAAGCTTTCTTTTTGATAATTCCATTTTTTTTATTTTATTATTATCTTGTTTGCATTGGATGCAAATTCATTGATATAAGAAGAACAACAGTGAGCTGTTCATGTTGGAAATCAGGATTCACAGGGATAGGTGACAGTGTTGAGGAATTGATTTCTATGGTTAAGCCTAGAGAGTGGGGAATGATCATGTCATGTACAGGGTTTTGAATGGAATTTGAGGCCTTGGATGCATCTGTTTGCAAGGAATTTGAGGCACTAGATGATAATGCAGACAAAGAATCTAAGGCTCTACATGAGTTGTTTTTCATAGAATTTAAGGATAATGATAATGATGAATGTTCATGACATGAGGGTGACAATGTTTGAGTTTGAAATGAAATGCTTGGTAATGCAGTGACCTGTGTTTGAATCGATGGGTGCATAGATGAATTTTGTAATATTGAAACCAGTGATATGGAAACTATGTTTCATCAAAATGAACATGCCTAGACACATAAGTTCTGCTTGTTTTAGGATTAAAACAAATGAATCCTTAGTAATGACCTACATATCCCAAAAATATGCACATCTTGCTTTTTGGTTGAAACTTATCTAAGTTATATGGTTCACGTAATGGAGAACAAGCACATTCAAAGATTTTAAGGTGACTTATATGAGGAACTTGACAATATAATAATAAATAGAGAGATTTCATTTTTAAAGTAGCACAAGACATTCGATTGATTAAATAAGTTGCAGTAGCACAAGCATAAAACCATAATTTGGAAGGAAGATGTGCAGTTTGTAGTAAAGTGATAGCAATCTCAATAATGTGTCTGTGTTTTTTTTTTTTTGCAAGTCCTTTTTTTTTTTTTTTTGAGGTGTATGGACAATAAATTTGAGAGAAGGTGCATGAGGCCTTCCTTGATAGGCAAAATTACCTCTGTGATAACATTGGATTGCTGTATGCCAAAATTTCCAACAAATCTGGCATTGAATAGGTGATGAGGAACTGTTAGAAGAACCTATATGCCTTTGGAAACAGTCAGCTGCAATGTGTCCTTTTTTGCTACAAATTTGGCATGTTGCAATTTCAGAATGATGGTCAAGATAGCTTGATTGATAAGGTTTAGGAGTGCCAAGAATTCCATGGTGTATTGAATCTTAACCTTGAATTGTAGTTAAATTTTTCCCTGCCTTTGCCTCTGTAATTGTTGCTTTTGTATCCACTATTGTAGCCACCAGTGTAGTTTTGTGGACCATTATTGTAGCCACCATTTTATTGCTAGAATAATAACCTTGATTGTTTGAGCTATTTGGTTGAGTAGATCCACCCCCAGAAGATGAACCATATGTGGTTGACTCTGTGGAACTAGAACCAAGAACCAATGCTTTCTCTTTTGAAGCTTGATCCTTGCTACCATTGCAGTTCCAAAAGACATACTAGACTTCAAAGATTGATTGATAGTTGTTTTTTCAGCAAGCAACTGAGAAAAAAAAAAATCTTTAATGGAGATGCCATTTTCTCTGCCTTTGGTAACACATCAAAATGTGTTGTGTTATGCAGTGATACCCTTGAGAGCAAGAATGATGATATCATCACCTTTAAAAACAACCCCAGGTAGTGCAAGATGAACTCTTAGATATTTAATCTTATGCAAATACTTATAAATTGAATCAAACCCTTTTTTGATGTTCTGAAGCGCAATCTTTAATTGAAAGATACTTGTTTTAGCCACAGATGAGAACCTTTCATTGAGATTCACCTACATTTCAGTAGAACTAGTACTACCAATGATATAAGACATTGCAGTGGATGGTCCAAGTGAAAAGAATACAATGGTTAAGAATGTGCCATGTGTCATTAGATGAAGAGGCTTGTTATAAAGGTTGTTAGGATTGTAGTTTGTTGTAATATGGTGCTAGCATATTGTATTAGATTAACTAGGAAGCTTTGTAGTGGATTAGTATATAAGACTGTTTGTAAAACAATTACTTGTTAATGAAGAAAGAACAATTCACAAATACTCTCAAGCTCTCACTCTAGTTCTCTCTACATTATTTTATATATAATCTTTGCATTTCTTCAATTCTCACATGGTATCGCCAAGAAATAATCCGGCGCTCCTGCAATCTCATTGAAAATTTCTCTGTTCTCTTCTTAATCCTCTAGTTTGTAGTTTGTACACCTTCTGAGATGAAATTGGGCAAGTACAATCATCAAATTCACAAGAAAATTAGAGTTCTTAATCACGAAGATCAACTGTTTGATAAAACGTAGCAGTGAAGAAATTTCTCTCTTTCTACAACAATGGTTACAATAGCACTAGTCTTATTCCAATAGTATCAACATCTATTACAATAAAATTGGATGACACCAACTACTTGACATGGTTTTTTCAAATCACATTACTTGTTAAAGGTCATGGGATATGGGAATTTTTGGATGGCACCAAGAAATGTCCATCAAGATTTGTCAATGATTCAAATGTGGAAGGTGTGGAGACAGATGCCTACCAAGTTTGAAAACTGCATGATTGTACAATTATGCAGCTCATTATTGCAACTCTGTCATCCACTACAATGTCTTGTATCATTAGTAGGGCTGGTTTGGTATGGGATACCGAATCGAAACCTTTGTCCCGATTCCCAAACCGAAGTTTTCGGGAATCCCAATTTCAAGACCGATCCCAAACCAAATTTTCGGGAATCCTGAAATAGTTTCGGGATTTCGAGACAAATCGGGAATCCTGAAATAGTTTTGGGCTCATGCGTCAAAACAATCGCAACAACATAGAAACTTCGTTTACAGCTAAATAGTGTAGCTAAAGTAGCAAATGCACACACGAATTCAGAGAAAGTCTCGACAAAACATTATGCTATTACAACATTCATCGAAAAATAAAGAAAACTATCCTCCCCAGAATGGCAAGAAACCTAACTCATTGGCCTAAATTCTTTCATGCCTGTAAAGAAAGAGAGGGGACTGTAAGAAACATAGAATTCAAATATGGATGGTCTCTTGCTAATAAAACAAATCTAATCCACCATGTTTTATGAAGGCTTCATGGTTAAAAATTTGAAAAATTAATACCGTGAACTGATAAAAAAAATGAATTTATTTAAACTTGCCTTGCTAGCAATGTTGTTGGAAACACAAATTGCAGCTGCTGTCATTAAAGTACAAACTATTGAAGAAGAATGCTAGATTCAATGAAGATTGCGGAACACAAACCCTTATGCAAAAAGCTTTATGAAACAATAAACATTTGCACTTTTTCTCTTTCGACTACAGGGCTTGATAACATGCAAGTCCTTATTTCATAGAGCGAGTTCGTGGAGGAGGCGAAGGAGCTCGGGTCTGCTAGTTTTGAGGAGGAAATAAACAAATTATAGAAGAACCATATGATTAAAAACCCCAAATTTCAAATGCAATTGAAAACCCCCAAATCCAAAACCTTAGAATTCAAATGCCCAAATTAAAAACGAATTGAAGCCACAAACAGACTTTACCACATCAAGATGACCAGATGAAGACAAGAATATTACCTTAATGAAGAGAGAAGTAGAAGGAAGCAAAGGTGGCTGTATTGATTATCGAATGCAGAGGAAGTTGTCAAATGCAAAAAGAAAATGGAAGGCTGGAGTCTGGATGTAGTGTGAAGGTAAGGGTGAGAGAATGAAAGAGTGGAGGTCGAGAGAGAAAGAGAGAGAGATTTGTGGGTCTGAACTGAAAGGGGTATAGGAGTAGGGAGGGAAGGAAGTGAAGGTGAGGTGAGGTCAGAGAGTTTGGCGGAGAGGTTAAAGAGTAAAGGTGAAGGTGAGGTTGGGTTTCATTTTGAATGAACTGCTGAGATTAATTCTCAACCAATCTAACGACTTATAATAACTAAAACTATATATATGTTAACTTCAGTTCGATTTGGGAATATTGAAAAAATAAGATTGTGAGGCCGATTCCTGTACCGAAAAGTTCGGGATCGGTACCAAAATTTTTGGGATTTTCTATTTGGGATTTTTTTGGTTCAGTTTCAAGATTTTTTTCGGTACGGTTTGGGATTTTAGGTATTTTTTTCCACCCCTAGTTGTACTAGTTCTAATGAAATGTGGGTGAATCTCAAGGAAAGGTTCTCATGTATGACTAAAGTAAGTATCTTTCAATTAAAGACTGAGCTTCAGAACATAAAAAAAGGTCTGATTCAATGTCTGAGTACCCACAAAAGATTAAAGATGCAAGAGATCATCTTGCAGCAGCTGGGGTTATTTTTGAAGATGATGATATCATCGTTCTTCCTCTCAAGGGTCTCACTGCAGAATACAACACATTTCAATGTGTTATCAGAGGCAGGGAAAATGGCATCTCCATTAAAGATTTTCGTTCTCAGTTGCTTGCTGAAGAAGCAACTATCAATCAATCTCTGGAGTTTAGCATGTCTTTTGGCACTACAATGGTAACAAGCACTCAAGCTTCAAAAGGGAAAGCATTAGTTCTTGGTTCTAGTTCCACAGAGTCGAACACATATGGTTCATCTTCTGGGGGTGGATTTACTCAACCAAATAGCTCAAACAATCAAGGTTATTACACCGGCAATCAAAATGGTGGCTACAATAATGGTCCACATAACTACACTGGTGGTTACAATGGTAGATACAAAAGCAACAGTTATAGAGGTGAAGGTAGAGGGAAAGTAAGCTACAATTCAAGGTCAAGATTTAATACACCAAACAACTACCTTGGAATTCTTGGCACTCTTAAACCTTATCAATCAACTTGTCCTGACCATCATTTTGAAATTCCAACATGCCAAATCTATAGCAAAAGAGGATACATTGCAGCTGACTATTTCCAAAGGCATACATGTTATTCTAATAGCTCTTCATCACCTATTCAATGCTAGATTTACTGGAAATTTGGGCATACATCAATCTAATGTTATCACAAAGGTAATTTTGCCTATCAAGGAAGGCCTCATGCACTTTCTTTTAGTGCCATGCATGTGAATCATCACCCTTCAGCTCCACCACATCAATTTTGAATTGTTGACATTGGAGCTACATGTCAATTGACATCTGAGCTTGCTAATCTTGAGCTAGCTAACCAATATCAAGGCACTGACACAATAACCATTGCTAATGGTGCAAGTTTGGCTATTACCAACGTTGGTTCTTCAAAATTGCATACTCCAAATCATACTCTTAAGTTAAAAAAATGTTCTTCATGTTCCAAAATTGTCACAACATTTACTCTCCATTTATCAACTCTGCAAAGACAATATATGCAGGTTTATATGTGATGAAATTTCTTTTTGGGTTCAGGAAAAGATCATAGGGACAATACTCCTCAAGGGGTTATGTAGGGATGTCTATTATCCTATTCCATTTTACATACCAAAGCAGTTGTTATCTGCATCATCTCACAAGCATGCATGCTATCTTGCAAAGCTAGTACATACAACCTTGTGGCACAAAAGACTAGGACATCCATCAAATACAATCATTTCTGTTATATTACACAATAATCAAGTTCTTGCATCACAAGATAGTACTGCAAACATTTGTACACCTTGTTTAGAAGGAAAAATTGCCAAACTACCTTTCTTGTATTCTTCAAATAAGTCTGTCAACCTTTAGAAGTCATTCACAATGATGTATGGGGACATTCCCCCTTGTTATTTGTTGAAGGTTTTAGGTACTATGTAAGTTTCATAGATGAATGTACTCGATATACATGGATTTTTCCATTACATAAAAAAACAGAAGTGTTTCCAATATTTGTTCAGTTCAATGCATATCTGTACTCAATTCTCCGCAAAAATGAATGTTTTTCAAAGTGATGGGGGTGATGAATATATAAGCAACAAGTTTAAAAGCTATCTTCTTGATAATGGAATTATACACTAATTTCTTGTCCATACACCCCAGAACATAATGGACTTGCAAAAAGAAAACACAAACACATTATTGAGACTGTTATCACTCTACTACAAACTGCGCATCTTCTTTCCGAATTCTGGTTTTATGCTTGTGCTACTGCAACTTATTTAATCAATCAAATGCTTTGTGCTACTTTAAAAATGAAATCTCCCTATTTGTTGTTATATGGTCAAGTTCCTGGTGTAAGTTACTTGAAAATCTTTGGGTGTGATTGTTTTCCATTACTTAAACCATATTACACATATAAGTTTCAACTTAAACCATGTGCTTGTTTTCTTACATTGGCTGCTTAATTCAAATGGCCTCTTAGGCAATTGGATGTCAAAAATGACTTTCTGCATGGTGTTCTCCAAGAAGAAGTTTACATGGAACAGCCTCCAGGTTTTATCAATGACCAATATCCATCAAACTTTGTGTGCAAGTTACAAAAGTCTCTCTATTGGACTTAAACATGCTCTAAGATCATGGAATTAATGATTTACAAGTTTCTTATTTGGGGTTTGAAAGTTCACGAGTTGATCCATCTCTGTTTGTCAAGTATTCATCACTTGGTACTGTGGTATTGCTGCTACATGTAGATGATGTGAATTTAACATGCATCAATCAACAACTTTAATCAATAATCATTAAAGATCTCACTGCAGAATTTGATATGAAAGAATTGGGTCAATTGAACTACTTTTTGGGATTACAAATTAGTTATACACCAGAAAGGCTCTTGATAGGAGCATATTTATGCTACTTAGCTATGTTATTCCCTTATATTTAGTGAGCTAATTACTACTTATTATAGTGTTTTAAGCTATTTTCGTTTGTTTGTAGGTCCTAATGACAAAGTTGGCAAGAAAAGGCAATTTTGAGCCTTTTAGAGCAGTTTTGGGCTTATTATGGATAACTTGTATATGAAGCAAGGTGGATGGACGAATTTGGAGTCAAAAGAGGTTAGAAACATGCCACAAATCAGAAAAGGAAAGTTCAAGACAAAGAAGATAAGGAAAGAGCAAGAAATATGGAAACTTATCCTAACAACCTTATCTTATCCAAACCTTATCCTATCTTATCCTAACCTAATCTTGTTCCACCTTCATCCTAGCTGTAAGTGGACCTAAAAACCTCATTTCTAGAAGCCTTATCTGACCCTAAAAGGGTGCCACACCTTTCCCCCTTTTTATGCCTTCTAGAACATCCAAAATCAGCCATAAAACACTTAGTTTCTAGAAGGCCCAATTTTGGACGAAATTCTTAAACCTTTTTCTGATTGGATTCTGATTTTATTTGGCCCTTTTCCTCTTGGATTTGGATTGTATAGGTTCATATCTGAAATTAATTGGGTTAGGACTTGATTTTAAAACCTTTGCCGCAACCTAGGGCGCCCAAATCACTTGTATCTGCTAGGTTTAACCCTAATTCTGATTCCTAGGGTTTTTACCATGCTATATATATATATATATATATATATATATATATATATATATATATAAACTTAAGGTGCCGCACCCCCTACACACCCTAGGCAGCCATTCATCCTTCAATTTATTCATTCATTCACATCATTCACCATCCATTCAGAAATAGACTTTTGTGCCACAAACCCTAGGGAGAAAAAGGAGTGCCGTGGCTTCCATAGGAGAAAGACAATCTTGTGCCGCAAGAAATCTACAACCCTTGGAGACTTTCAGAGTTTTTTCTTCCCTCGTTTCGTTTCCATGTTTATTTTAATTTGCTTTTCAATTGTTATGAACATGTGTAACTAAGTTTTTCTTAGTTAGAGGTGAATTCAAAGCCATGGGCATATGTTTTATATGAATTGATTTCCTCTAGATTTTGTTTCTTGAATTGTGGATGTGATTTACTTAATTGATTTATTGAGAACTTGTTCTTGTGTGTTGATTAAGGATGCATACTTAGTTTTCATGCATGAATTTGATGCTAGGATATAAGGGAATTTCACCTAATCGTTATGAACTTATATTCACAAGTAGTGAAAATCACTAGTCATGATTGTATTAAGCAAATTCTAGGTAAGAGTATCATGCAATTCATAGTTACGAATGCCTAGTCAATGCTTAGGGTTTTCAAAAAGCTTAATGATCTTTGATTTTATCTCTATTATGCAGTTCATGTAGGGAATTTGATAAGAATAATTTGATTGTCGATGCGTATTCCATCCAATTCAATGAAACTAGGAAAATCTGAAAGTTAATTTGTGCTTTTCACAGTTAATTTGGGGCATTGTCATTCATGGTTTAAAGGGATAAAATCTGGAAATCAATTTGTGTTACATATGTGCATGTGTGGAGAAAGACCCTCTAACTAGCCTTTTTCCCATCCAATTCACCTAATTTAGTGCCTAATCTGTTTAGTTTACAATCTGTCCAATTTAATTAATTTCGTCCAAATCAATTCCCCATTTTATTAAGTGTGTTAGATTAGTTAGAAAAGTGTTTGAATCTGTCCAAATTAGAGTTTTGAGTCTAAGTTAAATTTCGTTCAAATCACCCTTTAGAGTCTAATTTGAGTCTATTTGATTGTTTTGTGCTGTTTTGAGTCTTTTTAATTTGTTTTGAGTCATATAGGTCTAGTTAAGTGTTTTTAAGTTTAGTTTTGTATTTTTAAGTCAGTTTAGAGTAGATTAGCATCCCTAGTTAATCCCCGGTTAGAACGATCCCTACTTGCATATATACTACAATTGTCACAAATAGGGTTTAATTTGTGTGTCAAGATAATTTTCACATCAGCTGTTTGTGTCTCAATCAAAGTATATATCAGAATTAATAGAAAAAGTTGATATGCAGGATTGTAAACCTTGTCCTACACCATGCTTGCCATATCAAGTTATTAAAAGATGATGGAAAACCATATCATAGCCTTGAGCAATACATAAGCATTGTAGGTGCACTTTAATATCTTACCTTCACAAGACCTGATATAACATTTTCTATCAATCAAGCATGTTAGTTTATAAACAATCTAATGGAATCACATGTTTTAGTTGTTAAAAGAATTCTTAGATATCTCAAAGGTACTTCAGACTGTGGCATTCACTTCAAATTAGGACCACTTCATCTCCAGGCATACAATGATGCATATTAGGCAAGAGATCCCAATGATAGAAGTTCTACTTCCGTTTTTGTTGTGTTTTTGGGATCCAATCCAATATCTTAGGCCTCAAAGAAACAACATACAATGTCACGCTCATATACTGAAGCTGAGTGTCAGGCATTGACTATCACATCAGCTAAACTTGTGTGGATAAGACAGCTCTTTTGTGATTTGCATCTTCCACTTCTCACATCTCTAATGCTATATTGTAACAACATCTCGGCTATAACATTGTCTACAAATCCAGTCTTTCATTCCAAGTCAAAGCACATCAAAATTGACTACCATTTTGTTCGAGAAAGAATCATAAGAAGTGATCTTCATGTTCAACATGTGTTTTTTGCAAGCAATTCACAGACATTCTAACCAAAGGGCTATCATCATCATTGTTTTAGCAACATTGCAGCAATCTCGTGCTTAGTTCCCTTGAGGGAATATGCAACAATATCAAAGCTAGTGATCAAAGTGATGATCCAAGTGAAAAGAATACAATGGTTAAGATTGTGCCATGCGTCATTAGATGAAGAGGGTTGTTATGAAGGTTGTTAGGATTGTAGTTTGTTGTAATATGATGCTAGCACATTGTATTAGCTTAACTAGCAATCTTTGTAGTGGATTAGTAAATAAGACTCTTTGTAATAAAACAATTACTCGTTAATGAAGAAAGAACAATTCACAAAAACTCTTAAGCTCTCTCTCTAATTCTCTCTGCATTCTTTTCTGAATATTCTTTGCATTTTTTCAATTCTCACATAGAGCACTTCAAGTGCCTTTGGAAACAAAAAACATTTCTCTAAAAGCGTTTTCAGTCATTTAAAAAGTACTTCCAAATGGCCTGAGTACGAACATATCTTAAACTTTTGAAAGAGTATATAAGAAGAAGAGCGGCGTAAAGAGTATAAGAAAGAAGATCGTGACAAAGAGTTAAGAGTACTGCATGTAAATTATTTGTAAATTGATAAAAAAAAAAAAAAAAAAAGAAAAAAACTTTCAAAATCGATTATTGTTGTAGTAGAGATATTGCTCGCTAGACTTTCAGGGTATCAATACGAACAATTTCCTGTGGTTCAGTTTGTGTGACCCTAAGGTTCAAAGAAAGTGTAGAATTGGTGATGTGGTCTTCTACAGTTATCTCATAATCTCCATGAAACAAGGAAAAATCAACAAAGCCTCGATCATTTGCTGTGATTTCTTGAGTCCCAGACCTCCACTCAGCAATCAGCTTATCCACAACATCTCCTGATGGAGTATTTTTGAAGTTGTTATCTGCAAGGGTGGTAACATTAAAACCCGCTGACAATGGACCTACAAACATGATGATCCCTTTAACCGCAGGATGAGAATATCCCTCCCTTAGTATCTCTTCCAAATATTGAGCCTGCCAACAAATTAAACAAGTGTACAACCTCTGCATTTCAAAATGTCATACCATTTTTTTTTTTTTTGGAAAAATACGCACAAATAGAACTGAAGAAACACTAAACCTACAATGAAATGGCCCCGATTCTATTTTTATTAAAATTTCGTAACCGATCCTATTTGCACATGTCCCCGTTGCTTACTGCTTTAAAAAAATTAGAATACCTGATTAGGGTCTTTTGCCACATCCACTTCTGTAAGCCATATTGGCAGTCCTGTTGCCCCTAACATGTCTATAGTAGATCTCATGTAAGCAAGGTTTGGCTGACCAGAAACAAAGTGGCCTTGCAGCCCTATTCCTGCTGATAGATTTGCATTTCTGGGATACGATAAAATCTCTTCAAGTTTCTTCTTATAGTTGGCCGCACCTGCTTTTGTGTCTTTACTATATTCGATGGAGTTATACTCATTCATGAACATAACTGTACTAGGATCAAGCTGTTGAGCTGTGAAGTAGAATTCTGCAGAAGCATTTTTGCCAAGTTTGTCCTCAAAGAATCTGAAATGAAGATTCTCATTCACTACATCCCAAGCAATCAATTTTCCTCTGTACCTAGAAACCACTGAGTTGATTCTCTTTTCTGCTGCTTTTCGTAATTCCTCGGGGGAAAGGGATTTAACCCAGTTGGGCTGGGCGTTGGCATTGTCCCAGAAGACGTTGTGGCCTCTAATCGAAATTCCATTCTGTTGTGCAAATTTAACCATGTCATCTGCAATGGTATAGTTTTCTTGGCCTTGTGTTTTCTCAGTGCTGTACCACTTCATCTCATTGGTGAAAGTTGTCCATTTGAACCTTGACGTGAACCAATTCTGGTAATCAGGGCTTGTGAGGATGAAATGGTTCATTCCACACCCAAATGGGAAGTGTGACTTGACTTGCTTGATGGAGACCTTAGCTCCTTTTAGAGGAGCTTTACTTGCTTGAGTTAGTTGCAACTTCACCCTTTTCTTACGTACCTGCAGGGATTTAAGTGATCAAAATTGTCATGAAATTACATGAGATGACATGGTCACAGATCCCGTTAAAGCGATCAAATTCCCCCTCATATGTAAGTATAATGCAGACCAAGAAGGGGAAAATGACTCATTTTTAAGTAGATATCTGTTTGATAATTCTGGAATGATTCTAGCTATTTAAGTTATGATATTGTAATCAATCTAGCGTGTTATCCATAGATTCTATTACTAAGTATACACCATTGATGTTAAATAGATGTGATTCATCATGCTTGGGTTTACCTCATTGATGCTGTTGTCTTGATGGGATCTCCATTCATCCTTGGTGAAAGGTTGCAATGAGACATTGTCCATCCATATTTCAACTGATGTATTTTCAGCCTACATGAAATGATACATGAAAAGCATAATCAGTCAGCAAACTCATTTAATTTTGACCTTCTGATGGCGGTGGCATCAATTCGAAAGCAATGATTCTTTTTTAAGTTTGTAGTTTTATCAGATGAATAAAATCCTGAACAAAATGGGAGAACTTTTGAATTTCTAATCAGTTGCGGTGATTATATACAACACAAAGGTTGCCAAAACAAGATGGTTAAAGTCAAAATCAAATTTCAACATACCTCGAATAGAATCTCAATTGGGGTTGTGAAATTTGCTACTATGCCACCTTTTAGCAGGGTCCAGCATCCTTTCTCAGCTATTACATCGCCACCAGGTACAATATCTCCATTGGGAAACTTAAAAACAACAGCTACAATCTCACTTCCTTCACTGACTTGAACAGAAGCTGAAAGTTTTCATAGTTTGGCACAATCAAGTAAGAATCATGTAATGATTTACATGATTAAATCACTAAAAAAATCCTGCAAAAAGTAATTAAATCACCTGAACACTATCAGAAGAAACAAGTAGCCAAATCTTAAAACCGTACGAGACATAAATTGTATTCCATAAAGCTTTTTAACTAGTTACCAGAAAAGCTGTAGATTTTCCCTTCCTCGACTTGAACCATCTGCGAGAAACTGTCTAATGGATGTGTTCTATTGTGTGCCACAATGAACCTGTTTCCATGCTTTGACGTTCTTCGTACTTCTATCCTCCCTTCTCCGAAAGCTTTCCATCCTTCTGTGTTGTGATTAAATTCTGGATTTACCATAATTCCTCCTCCATGCAAAGGACCTAGTGGTTCTACCAAGCACTGTTTGATCAAAATTTATAGAAAAGGCATAAAAAAAATCAGCTTTTGGCCTATGTTAACTTTAAACAATGTTTCAAAGACTTGCTGAAGCTGGTACTGATATGTATTTCCAAATTTAATTGTTATAGTGACAAACTTTTGTAAGCAAAATAAATAATAATTGTGGACAGTTTAGGAGTTGATTCTTGCTTTTGTAGTTGTCGAGTAGTTGTACGACGAAGCGTGGGTTCCATGCCCTGTAGCAGTTGTAAAGGTTTACATAAGCAAGAATTTATACGACAGAAAAATTGATTGCAGTATGATACCCAAACTAAAGGAGGAAAATAGCTTCTAAATAAACAAGATTAACATCCTAATTAATGCTTAATCAGTTTTCTTTTTGTACAATTAAGAATATTTTGTTCAAATAACATGCAAACAATCTTTCTCTTTTCCATATTTGGTTGGCGCATTATATTTTCGGCAATCTTATGCTTGTGCGTGAGAGAGAGAGAGAGAGAGAGAGAGAGAGACCGAGAAAGAGAACAATGCATGAAAGCAATAAGGTGCAAGCTGTTGTGAACATCTTGATCACTTCACAACACCAACGGCCTTCCTTCCTCACCCGATCGAAAAATATGGTTCAAATTTTGTGGAAGAATGACGGTAATGTCACAAGTGAAGAAAATAAAGTTTGGAGCAAATACTGAACAATTAATGCAAAAGGAGGAAGGAAACCCTGCAGTCCACAGAACAATTAATCAATCTTCAAAACACAACATTATGTGGTATTTATAATGTACTATAGAATTGTGTAATTGGTATATTAATTTCTAAACTTTTTTTTACATGATTATTTTCCAAACTTATGCTCCCTATTTCGTTCAAATTCTCTTCATCATCCCACATTTGATGCTCTCATATATGACAGATCATGGGGATTTTAATTACCAAATATAGATACATTCATCCCCCTGCTAATTGAATTTGAAGGTAAATGAAATCTTAACATTCTCAAAATTAGTATTATGTAGTAAATGCATGAATAAGAAAAAAGAATAATTGTCTGGCGTTTCTGAACATTTGATGTTATTAAATCTTTGATTATCCATGTAATGGACATAAATTTGTGTTTTAGGTTCATTTAAATTCGTACTCCATGACAGTTTTCTAGTAAAAATTGAACAATTGAGAAAACTCTTGGGTAGAAATTGCAGACATTAGTTTAACCCCATTGGCTAAAGTGGGTGTTCTCCGTTACGCGCTCGAGTTCGAATCTCCCCAATCTCGAAAGTCTATGGTTTTTTTCGGCCAACTTCCCAAAAGTCTATTGTTTGGAAGGAAAAAAAAGCTGTTAAATAGAAATAAAGAGAAACCAATTAATGTGGCAATAAAGATTTTGTTCTGTAGGTTGTTGCGCCAGGATTTTGTGATAATACTGTAGAGATCTATATTTCTTAATATGTACACGTTGTGATGTTTCAGTTTCAAGTATCAATATGAACATGGACAATGGCCTATGGTTCAGCCTATGCAACTCTAAGGCTTAGAGTAGCCGAGGTATTAGCGATGTGATCTTCGGCAGTTATGTCATAATCTCCATGGAACAAAGAAGTATCGATAAATCTTTGACCATCTGCTGTGATTTCCTGAGTTCCAGAGTTCCATTCCTCAATCAGCTTATCCACATCTCCTGATGCGTGTTTTTGCAGTTATTCTGCAAGGTTGGTAACATTAAACCAGCTGACAAATAGACCTACAAACATGATGATCCCTTTAACTACAAGATAAGAATATCCCTCGATCGCTAGTATCTCATCCAAATATTGAGCCTACAAACAAATTAAACAAGTGTAAAACTTCTGCGCTTGGAAATGTCATAAGCCAAGGTTTTGGTTTTCAAAATTTTACCTGATTTGGGTTTTATCGACATCCCGTTCTGTGAGCCATATTGGCAACCCATTGTTAATTAATCCAGTATTTTGTTTTATTATATTAACACCCCATAAATTGTTGAATAAACCTCACATACTTAATAAACCCCACATTTGCTTTTTCAATTAAAAATTATCTTAATACACCACACTTACTTCCCCATAATACTCTTACACCCCACATTCTTAATATACACCTTACATTTTCTATATGTACCCCATATTTTCTATACACCCCACATTTCTCAAATCTTATAAAGCTTTTAATTTGGACAAATAATGCCGACTAAAATTTTGATAAAAGATGCCGCCTGAGATTTAAAGCATATGTGGGTTGTTTTCAATTCCATCAAGATGAATACGAACATAAAAGCTTGAATAACGCATCAAAAGCAAGATTAAATAATTATCAATGTCGTCAAAATCACTAAAATAATAAATAATATGAAGTCTTACCTTATGTGAAGCTTCCGAAACATTGATTTCGTGTTTCATTCGTCAAAAATAAATTTTCTCAATCAACATGTTTGTAGTTTCATTGGTTAGAGTATTGTTCAATAATGGAGGGTCGGAAGAGTTTTGATAGTTGAAGAAGATAAATAATACGTTAAAAGTGATTTGGGGTATATATATATATATATATATATATATATATATATATATATATATTTTTTTTTTTTTTAGGGTAAAATACAAAAAACTACCTCAACTATTGGTGTCACGACACTTTCATACCTCATCTTTTAAAATTGACAATGTCATACCTCATCTTACGAATTTGTGTCAATGTTATACCTTCCTTTAGTTTGGCCCTTTATTTTTCAGTTAAATGCTGATGTGTCTTGATCTGAGACCCCTTTTTTATTAAAAAATTATTAAAAACTAAAAAAAAATCATTTAATATTTTTTAAATATTAAAATAATAAAGAAAAGTTATTAAAAAAAAAAAAAACCAACATCACAACATCAGTTCGTCCCCTTCCCCCCCCTTCTCTCTCTTCTCCCCATCTTCATCTTCTTCCCCCTTTTTGCAACTGCAACTCAGAAAAAAAAAAGAGAAAAAAAAAAAACCAATTTGTTTTCCCCGCTCCCCACCCCCTCTTCTCCCCGCACCCAACCTCCCCACCTTCACACCCACCCTCTGCACCCATTACCTGCAACCCAAAAAAAAAAAAAAAAAAAAGACCCAGATCTTGTTGAGGTGGAATCGGGAAACCTTCGCCAGGGCGATTCCAAAGGTTGAGAACCTGGGGTGCGGAGAAAATGGGAGGGGGGGAATGGGTGTGGAGGGCAGAGGGTGGGTGCCGGGGGGGGGGGGTCTCGGATCAAGCCACGTCAGCATTTAACGAAGAAATAAACGGCCAAGCTAACGAAAGGTATAACATTGACACAAATTTTAAAGATGAGGTATGACATTGTCAATTTTAAAAAATAAGGTATGAAAGTGTCGTGTGATAGGAGCATATTCATGCGACTTAAATGGCTTGTTCTCGTACATTTACGTTATGTTTCTTTAG
This sequence comes from Pyrus communis, assembly GCF_963583255.1. Taxonomy (NCBI): domain Eukaryota; kingdom Viridiplantae; phylum Streptophyta; class Magnoliopsida; order Rosales; family Rosaceae; genus Pyrus; species Pyrus communis. Next base: position 12,754,813 of record NC_084805.1, on the reverse strand, counting down.
TTATTTTAGTCCTTTATACTTCTTTCGTGTGTTTTTAGGTTCATATGGCTAAGGAAGCAAAAAGATGCATTTTGGAGCAAAATCGGACTTGGATTGGATAGCTTATGTTTGGAGCAAAAGGAATGGACGAAATTAAAGACCAAACTATCATAACCACCTATCATCACTTATCATCACCACATATCATTCATTTATCACTTAACATATCATTCATTTATCACTTATCATATCATTCACTTATCACTTAACATATCATTCACTTATCACTTAACATATCATACACTTATCACTTATCATACTCATAATCATCTACACATTTCAACCATTTAAACACATGCATTTCAACTCACATGCACACCCACCTCTTTCCACCTAATCCACATGCTTTCACAACCTAGAACACATGCACATTCACCCTAAATCAATCACATACACAACCTGCCATCATTTCTCCCCCCTTTGCCGTGCATTGCACATCAACACATTCCAGCTTTTCTCCTTCTCTTTGCAGCCACACTTCCACATGCATTCCCTCTTTTCCTAGCTGTTTTTCCATCATTATTTCAACCTAACATTCACCCACATGCACCCTTTAAACAAATCCAAACATGCAGCCACATATTCCACCCTTTTCCGTGCAAAACATCTCCATTTCAGCACACTCCACATGCAATTCCAGCTTTCCAACCTAGCCACATTCACATGCATTCACTCATAATCATTCACCAAACTTGCAGCCACATTTCCACCTATTCCTAGCTGTCATGTTCCCTCTCATTTACCTATAAATAAGCATGCATTGCAGCCACAATGCATTCATTCCATTCACAACACAACACACAACACAAACACACATCTTGTGCCGTGCATCACCTTCCATTTTGCACCATTTTTTCTCCTCCATTGCAGCCACTCCAACCATTCCCCACTCCATTCCACATACACCTAAATCCCTAAACATCTCCTTAGACCTTGTGCTACAACAACGAGGAAGAGAAGAGTGCCTAAACGTTCATACAATTCAAGTTTGAGTTGTTGGAATGTTTAGGTGTTTCTTTGATTTCAATGTTTAAATTCAATTCTCTTTGTTTTGTACGTATGAGGAATGTAAGAGAAGAGTGCCTAAACGTTCATACAATTCAAGTTTGAGTTGTTGGAATGTTTAGGTGTTTCTTTGATTTCAAAGTTATGAGGAACTAAACCCCCTTTAGCTAGGGGGTGATTCGAAACGATGTTTATGTTTGCAATATGAATTGATTATCTTTGGTTGGAATTTCATAAGTTGTGGATTCAATTTGTTTAACCGTTTGATTGATAACTTATTTATGTATGTTTATTGAGAATGCGCACTTAATTTTCATGCATGAATATGACACTAGAATATAAGTGAGTTTCACCTAATCGTTATGAACTTATATTCACAAGTAGTGGAGGTTGCTTATAAACAATCGCGTTAAATGAATTCTTGGCACTAGTTTCATGCTTTTCATAGTAACGAAGGCCTCGTCAACACTTATAGTTTTCATGATGCTTAATGATCTTTGATTGTATCTTTATTGTGCTGTTCACGTAAAGGACTTTTGGAGAATGTTGTGAATTGCGTTGCGCAAACCCATCCAATTCATTAACTTAAGGAGAACTTGACGGTTAATTTAAGCGGACCTAATTAACCCGGAGTGTTGAGTTTCATAATTTATCGAAAGACCAACTGAAAATCAATCTTGTATGCAAGTGTAACATGTGTGGAGAAGAACCTTCTAGCTAGCATTCCATCCATATTTTCATCACATTCATATTTACATTCTGCCGTTAATTACAATTTGTCCATTTAATTTAATCTCGTCCAAACACAATCCCCCCTTTACTTTATTGTTCAATTTAATTAGAAATCAATTTAGTTTGTGTTTTTAGAATATGGTTTAGTTTGGTGTCTTATATTGTGTTTTTACGTTTTTGAGTCAAATCCAAGTGATTTTGCAATCCCTCCTAATCCCCGGCCTAGAACGATCCCTACTTACATACTTACTACAAATGATAAAAAGAGGGTTAATTTGTGTGGTAACTAATGTTGTTGATGCAAATTCGTGAGATTTTATCACCCATAACTTCAAGTGTTGTTCCTTGCTGTTTTAAGGTGTTTTTAAACTGTTTTAGTGTGTTTTGTTTTATAACTCCAAAAATCACATAAAAATTTGAAAAGCCTAAAAAGAGTGTTTTGAGTCGTTTTTGTGTGTTTGTGTCTTAGGGTACCTTCCAACACAATGATAAGGATTTGGTTTGTAATTGCATGACTGTTAAAAAGAGTTATAAACATGGAGAAAAGTGTGATTTACTCTTGGTATATGCTTGGTTATGGTTATAATGTATGACTTCACATGCAATCATAAAAGAAAAATTCGTTTCTGTAACATGCTTGAAGGAAGGAACTCATAATAACGCTACATCCCTGTGAGACTCGAGCCATTACTTTCTTTGGAGAGTTATAATCTGTGATTCTTTGTTTTCTAAAGTTGTTGCATGATCTCATTATTCCTTGCTTGGTTGCTACTTAGAATGCAATTGTATCATGATAGAACTAAATGCTAGAACTTATATCCGTTTCATTCAAAGCATGACATTGAATTGCATAACATATATCAAGATGAAGTTGTGTAGTTGCCACCATAGACAAATAGCCTTACTTCCCATATTTCGTATATGTTGTAAGTTTTAACCCCGTTGAGCCTCGTTTAGCCTATTTTCTTTGCTAACCACATCACCCCTTACCTAGCCTAGAGTAGGACTTTCCTATACCCTTGTTCTTGAAGTATAGTGAGCATGACTTAAATGAATTCCTTTTGAGTTACATTCTGCAAGAAAATGAGTGTGGGGGAGTAAAAGTTTGTTTTTTTTAAGTTTATATGTATGTTTTGAGATTCAAAAGGAAAAGAAGAAGAAAAGAAAGAAAAGGAGTGAAAATAAGTGAGAATGAACTCACGAGCGTTGATGGTTGAAGAAAGGGTCCAAAAAAGATGAATATGGCCCTAAGTTTTGTGTAATTCCCCCTTGGGTGATCAAAGTTGACTTCTGCATTCTAAAGGGAATTCTAAGTGCCTAATTCAATACTTTGCTCACTATTGCTTAAAGAACCTTTGTTTTCCATATCCTTTCATTTTTAGCCAATTACCCCAAGCCCCGTTACAACCCTTGACTTCTATCTTGAGTGTTATGTATTTCAATTGTTTATGTATTTCAATTGTGGAGTTTGAATTTGGTATGAGCATATGGTGTCACTGGTTCTCGCATCTAAGTAGTAGCATTCCATTCATGAGATCATATCTAAACATGCTTATTAACTCCAGAAATTGCTTCCTTTGAAATACATATATGTGAGTGTTCGTTTTTATGTTTACATCAATCTTCTCACATATAACTAGTTTAGGGTGTGTAGTCAGAAAATCTGAGTGAAAACTGAGTGCATATCTTTTAAGGAATTGAGCAAATTCTCTAAGGCATGTTACTACATTCAAAACATGGTTTTAAATGCTTAATTGTGAACTAATATGTGGTGACTATGATTAAGTATGTACTTAAGTGTAAGGATGATCAAAATCTGTGGGAATGATGATTTTTGACATGTCATGTGCATTGGAAATCCCTGAGGCAACGTTGGAAGGTTTAAGATTGTCTTTGGTTTGTTTCGTTTCGTTTTATTTTGTTTTTTTGTTTTGCTCGAGGACTAGCAAAAGCTAAGTGTGGGGGAATTTGATAGGAGCATATTCATGCGACTTAAATGGCTTGTTCTCGTACATTTACGTTATGTTTCTTTAGTTATTTTAGTCCTTTATGCTTCTTTCGTGTGTTTTTAGGTTCATATGGCTAAGGAAGCAAAAAGATGCATTTTGGAGCATTTTGGAGCAAAATCGGACTTGGATTGGATAGCTTATGTTTGGAGCAAAAGGAATGGACGAAATTAAAGACCAAACTATCATAACCACCTATCATCACTTATCATCACCACATATCATTCATTTATCACTTAACATATCATTCATTTATCACTTATCATATCATTCACTTATCACTTAACATATCATTCACTTATCACTTAACATATCATACACTTATCACTTATCATACTCATAATCATCTACACATTTCAACCATTTAAACACATGCATTTCAACTCACATGCACACCCACCTCTTTCCACCTAATCCACATGCTTTCACAACCTAGAACACATGCACATTCACCCTAAATCAATCACATACACAACCTGCCATCATTTCTCCCCCCTTTGCCGTGCATTGCACATCAACACATTCCAGCTTTTCTCCTTCTCTTTGCAGCCACACTTCCACATGCATTCCCTCTTTTCCTAGCTGTTTTTCCATCATTATTTCAACCTAACATTCACCCACATGCACCCTTTAAACAAACCCAAACATGCAGCCACATATTCCACCCTTTGCCGTGCAAAACATCTCCATTTCAGCACACTCCACATGCAATTCCAGCTTTCCAACCTAGCCACTTTCACATGCATTCACTCATAATCATTCACCAAACTTGCAGCCACATTTCCACCTATTCCTAGCTGTCATGTTCCCTCTCATTTACCTATAAATAAGCATGCATTGCAGACACAATTCATTCATTCCATTCACCACAAATCAATCACACAACACACCATCACAAACACAACCTTTGTGCCGTGCATCCCCTTCCATTTTCCGCAGTTTTTCTCCTCCATTGCAGCCACTCCAACCATTCCCCACTCCATTCCACATACACCTAAAGCCCTAAACACTTCCTTAGACCTTGTGCCGCAACGAAGAGGAAGAGAAGAGGGCCTAAATGTTCATACAATTCAAGTTTGAGTTGTTGGAATGTTTAGGTGTTTCTTTGATTTCAATGTTTAATTTCAATTCTCTTTGTCTTGTACGTATGAGGAACTAAACCCCCTTTAGCTAGGGGGTGATTCGAAACTATGTTTATGCTTGCAATATGAATTGATTATCTTTGGTTGGAATTTCATAAGTTGTGGATTCAATTTGTTTAACCGTTTGATTGATAACTTATTTATGTATGTTTATTGAGAGTGCACGCTTAATTTTCATGCATGAATACGACGCTAGAATATAAGTGAGTTTCACCTAATAGTTATGAACTTATATTCACAAGTAGTGGAGGTTGCTTATAAACAATCGCGTTAAATGAATTCTTGGCACTAGTTTCATGCTCATCATAGTTACGAATGCCTCGTCAACACTTATAGTTTTCATGATGCTTAATGATCTTTGATTGTATCTTTATTGTGCTTTTCACGTAAAGGACTTTTGGAGAATGTGGTGAATTGCGTTGCGCTAACCCATCCAATTCATTAACTTAAGGAGAACTTGACGGTTAATTTAAGCGGACCTAATTAACCCGGGGTGTTGAGTTTCATAACTTATCGAAAGACCAACTGAAAATCAATCTTGTATGCAAGTGTAACATGTGTGGAGAAGAACCCCTTGGCTATTCCATCATCCATATTTTCATCACATTCATATTTACATTTTGCCCTTAATTATATTCTGTCCATTTAATTTAATATCGTCCAAACACATTTCCCCCATATTTCGTTAAGTCTTAATCATTCGTATTTGTTTTATTTTTGTGTCTTTAAGCATTTGGAGTCATAAACACTTTCAAATTCGTCTAAATCAAGTTCTAGTTTCTGTTTGAGTCAATTTGATTGTTTTAGGCAGTTTGAGTATTTCAAAGCTATTCTGAGTCATAGTAGTCTTGTTAAGAGTCTTTGCATTTAAGTTTTGTGTTTTCAAGTCAATTCAAAATAGATTAGCACCCCTAGTTAATCCCCGGTTAGAACGATCCCTACTTACATCATTACTACAATTGTCACAAATAGGGTTTAATTTGTGTGCTTAACTATTTTCGTATCATCGTGACACTAATAGTTGAGGTAGTTTTTTGTACTTTACCCTTTTTTTTTAATTTTTAACCTAATAAGGTCAAAATTATCATTGCATAGTAGGATAAATAAGTTATTTAATATTAAATTTTAATGTGGGGTGCATTCAACATTTTGTGAGGTGCTAATATAAAAAAACCAAAAGCATTTAGTATAAACCATTTTTATTAAATACAACATTCACCAGTTTTATTTTTTTGATATCATTCTAGTGTGTGTGACCTACTAGATTTCAACTAAAGTTGGGTGCAGTGGATAATTTGATTAATCAAATTAATCTAATTACATAGTTAGAACCATTGTAATTCAACCTTGTAGGAATATCCACAAACCAAATAGTAACATCTAGCAATGACTTTCGGCTACCCTAATTAGTCAAAATATGTTTGAATTCATACAACACTATTTAGAACCTTAGTTATAGTTACAATGCAATTCGGTTCCTCTGTTTACCATCTTTCGATCAGAAATTTTAGAGCATGGAACATTTGTCAAACTCTAAGCATGAATATGATCACCATGGTGTATCTCTTATACATTGCTTTGACCAAAGATTTTTGGAGATAGATCATCAACGGGCTACTAGCGTATCAAACATTCATGATTACCTAGAAGGTAACATATTCCTTGTTGTGCATTTCACGTATCTCCATGTTGATGCACATGATTCCAAACCTTACACTATTGAGCTCCACTATTGTTTGAGAGCTTTTAGGTGAGACCAAAGATCACATTCATTAACACGAGATAACTAGTAATGTCTCAGGTCTAAGAATTAGATGCATCCATAACTCAGAAGTGTTGTACGATTGGCAAGTAGTCAATCTTCCATTCGTACACTTCTATGGTTGGTCAATGTTCAGTGAATTCGATCTCATAGATGAGTACCCTTATGTCGATTCTATGTCACTACATGCTTAATATGAGACTTACTATAGAATACGACATAAACCAGCTTTTGCAGATGTTTGATAGTCCTTTCGATAATCCTATGGCTAGGAACATAATTTAAGATTTAAGATCCATAGGGTACATATACCAAGATTGGAACATCTCTGCAATCCTACTAAAGTTATTCCTTGGATTCATCCTAGCCAATAACAAACCTTGAATCTTACTACTCGATTGATGGATGTTCTCACTTGCCTTGTTTTTTTTTTTTTGTCAATTACTCGACATTAATTTGACTTGAATAACCAATTACGTGTTGCCACATTAATTGTTTTCGAGCATATTTCAACACATGAAAGACCTGTTTATATTCATAGCATTGTTAATCCCTAAACCATGTGCTTCATGCAATAATATTGATATCTATCTTCAACCATTAATAGAAGAGTTGAAGAAATTGTGGGAAGATGGCATCATCACCTATGACCAAGGTTCTTAAAAACGCTAGGCGCTAGTCGGATGGTGGGCAGCGGTCTAGCACCTAGGCGGCCTATACGGATTTATGTAAATTTATTGTATATCTTGTAAATAAGTGTTTATTTACACTTAAAAAAAAAAAAAAAACTATACTTGTATGGATAATAAAAGAATGATAAAATGCAAAAATAGAAGTAGAAGATTACACAAAGTACATCTATCCAACAAGTTCAATATTTAAAAAACAGTAATCATATAATCATAATGAGGAGTATTCTTGGATGATAGACCAAATTCTTTTTGTTCATGATCCTTGCATTGGATATGACATAGACTGAATTATTTAACCTTGTTGTATCTAGTTTTATTTCTTTTATTTGTATGTATCCCCTCATAAGTGCTCCAATTCATTTCATAATCGGATGAACTTTTAGTCAATCCATCCTTTGCAAATTAGGTACACCAGTTCATAAGTATACCACCATGAAAACTAAAAAAACAAAAAGCACACAATTAATAAAAAAAAAAAAAAAGAAAAGAAAGAAAAACCCAACTGCCTAGGACCGCCTAGCTCCAGACCGATTTTTTGAAATGATGCACTAAATCGTGGCGGGCCTTCACCACTTAGACCAATCTTTAGAACACTGCCTATGATGCGTTTAGGAATGGTCATTCACATTGCAACCTGCTCTCTTGTGGACTTTTAATGACTTCCTTACCCATGCAACCTTGTCAGGTTAGAGCACAAAGGAAAAGTTTGCATGTCTTCACTTAACTATAAGACTAATTCAACGTATTTGCATTTTGGTAAGAAAATTTTCTATTTGGGACATCATTGCTTCTTGCTCATAATCCTTTTGTTTTGTTGGCATCGAAATGCATTCAATTTGTTTGATGAAATGGAGTGTGCACCGTCGACAGGTGCGAAGTGCCTTCGTCTGTTGTCCACACTAAGGTATGGTTTGGGGTTAGGTGATTTTAAAAAAAGCCGGGAGAGTTTTTGGTGTTTGGTAAACACCCCAAACCAGTTTTTTTTCAATTCAGATGAAAAAAGCTAAAAAGTGGAAGCTGCAAAAAGTAGCTTCAAAAAGTGGCTTATTTTCAAAATTTCTCCTGATTCCTCACACTTTCAGGAAGAAGAACAACGTTGCCACGTCCTGGCGACCCAGCTCCAATCTGTTGATCAAGAATTGCAAATCGACGGCCCAATCGTCCATTTCTTCATCGCCGTCTTTCTCCTCCCCTTCATTGCTTTCTCCGTCGCCATCTCTGCCTCTAGCTCTGTCATCATAAATGGTGAATTTCTCAGCCTTGAACGTGAGGCTGGAGCACACAATTTCAAAAACTCCTGTCCCGTAAGTTCCATTAAACCTTAATTTGGAGGTGGAGTAAGAGGAGAAGGAGAAAATGAGGATTGGGGCGATCCGATTGAGGCTGAAGAGAGAGTGAGCATTGTTGTCATTGCCAAAGAAGAAATCGTTGTCTAAGGTTCCAACGCGGGTGACGTAAAGAAATAGGCAGTGTCGTCGGCGGAGAGAGATCGGAGAAAAGGAATTGGCTAGAGATTTGGGAGAGCGGTGGTTGGTATTGCTGACGCTAGCGAGGTCGAGGCAGGAGATGAGGGATTTGAGAGAAAGGTCGCGGTCGACGAAGGAGGTGAGGAGGTGGGTCCTATTTTTGACGATTGTGTGGAATGAGAAGATGAGGAGGGAGAGGAAGACGAAGGTGAAGAGGTTGCCAGCGAACGACGTCGTGGCTTGTCATATCACATCTAGTATTATACCTTTTTTTTTTCTCTTTTTTTTTTTTTCCAAAAGCACATTTACAAAAAAGTTTACCAAACACTCTGTTGCTTTATTTCGTAGCTGCTTATTCTCACAACACAGCAAAAGTAGCTTTTTTCAAAGCACAATCATACCAAACCAGCCCTAAGTATTGGTTTGGGATTGCTTAACTTTTTTTATAAGCAGGAGTGAAGAAAAAGATGAACTCTAATTTGTGTTTGGTAACTCAAGCAAACCTAGCTTTTTTTTCAAAATCATGGGCATTTAAAGCAGAAAAGCGAAGAAGCGAAAACTTCTAGCGTGATGTTTTGGTAGTGGAGTGATGACCCTTAGCACATGAGTTTAGATTAGTGTTCTTGCTGGGGGGTTTGAACAGGCGTTGCCTCATCCAACAACTCCTCAAAGCTAGAGACGATGTCTTCAACGACCATTATCCGCCTTTCGAGGTCAGCGAGCTTTATCTGTTCCCTCATTCGTGAAGGTTTTCGAAGCTTATCACAGAAGCATAGATTTGTAGCAAGCTTTCTCAGATTCGCTTCATGGTGGGACTATCTTTCATACTAGAGAAGTCGCTATGCTCAGAGGTGACGCATGTGCAGTAATATTGCTTTGGAATAGCCATTGCAGTGATGGTAAAGTGATTTGGTCGAGAGGAATATAAGTTCACTCTTAATGAAAGCACCAATTGTTAGAACCAAATTCGCGAACCACCGTCAATGGTGGAGATGCACAAATCCGTTTACCTACAAAATAGTAAACAACCGTAAGTATCCAAAGACCTCACCAGGAGGGGGGAGGGGTAAAAAACTCTCTGATGGTCAAGGTAGTAAGCAATATTATGAGACTCAAGCAGTAGACAAGAGAATAAGTGTACGATAATTACATTACCTGAGATTAACCTAGATGAGGGTATTTACACTAGTCGAGATAGAGACATTTTAGGATAAGGAATCTGTATGAAACCGAGAGAATCCCTGAGGATATATAGGAAATAGATATTAAATCTTCTTGAGAGTGTGATTACTTGCCGCGCAATCCAATCCTTAGATTGTAAGCACTCCAAGAATATAGTAAGTTTGCTGATTCTCATGTCTTGTGGAACAAGCATGGTCAATCCTAGTTAAGTCTAACGACTTCGCCCACTACTCCGAAGCAGGATGATGTTGGCATCGTTGGTCCGTTTATTCAACTCCGCTGGGAAGTTGTTGAGCCCATTATCGGACTTTTGAGGCATTCTATTTCGATCCGCCTTACTCCGGTCCTAAAAAATCATGATCCCACATTTGTAATCATAACTTGACAATGTTTCATGTGAATGAGGATTTTAGCATAAATGTGTGATTAGAAAGGTTATAGGTTATGTTAACCTTACAACATTGTTAATTCCATGTTGAAGCACTTGTTTGGCAGAAGCTTGTATTGACGATAGGGTATGAGCACAATCACTAGCCATTAAGTAGTTTTGATCTCTATTCAGAAACGCAATTATAAATATGACATTTGTAGACCATTTGTAATCCAATATAAATCAACATTTAAACGGTCTACAATGTAATGGAATTAAGATTGAGATTTGAACCCTTATATCAGCCTTCTGAATGTGTGTCTTGAATTAATCCAAATAAGGCTGATTAAATCTTTGATAGACATGTGATTATAATATAGGATTTCGGTCTCCTTCATGGACGGAACCTTAATACCTTAGCCAACATAAATACTAAGGTCCCTACAAACCTTAGATACACAACAAACGTTTCCAATACAATAGTTATATCTGGCTAGATGCTTTGTAGAAGACTTTAGTATTGTTACTGTCTTCATCCTCTCATATTCGTCTTCAATGAGCCCATGACTACCGCTTCGATCAGGTTAGCCACTCCTTTTTGTGTTAATTATATAGCCATTAGCACTAGCCTCGTCTACCACTGGTACAGCAAACAAAGGATTTGCGTAAATATATAGACTCGGGGTCTTTAATATTCTTAGTGGGGCATTATCTCAAGTTCCAACTACACAATAAACCTTTTTGGTGAAATGTACATGGAGGTAGTAAACTTGAAATGGAGAAATATCATGGTAACTTCATCAGAATGCTAATTCTCCTTTTCAAGTTCATCAATGAGTGTCAAAATTTCCGCTGTCCTATCTACTTACCTAGGAGACCTGTTGTTTGCCCTGGTAGTTCCAACTTTTTGGCCTTTTCTGCTTAGAATACGGGAAATTTTGACACTCAGTAACGGAACACAAAGTTTCTAATCAAGGACATGGCATTCTATCTCTTGAAGTCCAGGGTGATGCTGCCGATGTGATTTTTTATGTTCTTAAATAGGGTCACTTGGTATTAAAGTAACAACATACTCGCAAATTTATATAAGAACATAATCAATTAGTTATTAAGAGGATAACATTAACAACACACAAAAGGCAAGATAGCATAAAGCTTGTACTAAAACCGCAAGACAATAAAAAAATTCAAACAGAAAGTTGGATCTCCAAAGGTTGGTGGGACACAGTGGTTGGTGCCACATTCAGTGTTTGAACCAAGGACGAATTTGTCACCGCTGATGGCCGAGTGATTTTCACTTTGTAATCACCATGGGAGAGAGAGGACTCAAAGAAACCATTAGCGTCTGTCATGCCAGAAGAAGTTAAGCCAGCCCTCAAACCCCATTCATGTAACAGCTTGTCAACAACATTACCAGTGGCCAAGTTGCGGAAATTGTTATCGGTCAAACACATTCTGTAGCATCCCTGAGGTTTCCAAGCAGACCAAATAATAATTCCTTGAATCTGAGGGTGAGCATATAGCTCTCTCAAAATTTGTTCCAAGTACAAAGCCTGCCAATATAAACAGAAACGCTAGTCATACTGAAGCACATCATAAATTTTTCCCCATATAACCATAAACTCTAGCTATATATAAATTGAAACAGCTTGGGTTTAGAAAGATCAAACGACATTATTAGTTCAATTTGTAAAGTCTAACACCTTAAATTGATCAAATTTTACCTGATTGGGACTGCTTTTCACATCTAATTCTGTAATCCAAATGGGCAATCTTGCAGCAGCAAGAGTATCGATCGAAGCTCTTATGTAAGGAAGGTTAGGAGCCATACTAAAATGAGACTCAAGCCCAATCCCTAACTGTGCATTTCTGTTACCCGGAAAAGTTTGTATCTCTCTCAGCTTTTGAAGGTACTTAGCGGGTGTAGATAAACCATCTCTACTGTCCTCAACGGTGTTAAATTCATTCATGAACATGGTGGTTGCTCCATCAGTTCTAATAGCCATGTTATAAAAAAGGGCGGAAGCTTTTGAACCCAAGATATGTTCAAAGAAATTAAAATGTAAATTTTCATTCACCACATCCCATGCTATAACTTGCCCTCTGTATCTATTGATAACAGAGTGAAGCCTCTTGGCAGTGGCCGCAAAAAGTTGCTGCTTAGTGAGTGATTTGACCCAACCGGGGGTGTACTGGGGATCTTCCCAGAACACATTGTGGCCACGGACTGCAACATTGTGTTTTCTCGCAAACTGAAGCATGGCATCAGCCACGGAGTAATATTCATGACCCCAAGAAGGTTCAGTGCTGTACCATTTCATTTCATCTTCAAATGTTGTGACTCTGAACCTTGATGTGAACCAATTTTGATAGGCAATGTTGGTGAGGATGTTCTTGTTGATAGCACACCCAAAAGGGAAACTTGAAGACTTTTGTTGTATGGAGATTGTTGCGTTTTCTAGTGGATTACCTTGTGCATCAAGTGCTTGAATTCTCACATTTCTCTTACGAATCTGAGATATCATAGTTAATTAGTCTTTAAATCGAAGTACAATTCAATCATCAACAAACCTACTCTAGATAAATAGACATGATCAAACTCACTTTGGTAATGCTTTGATCTTGATGAGACTTCCATTGCTTTTCGGTGAATGGTTGCAATGAGATGCTATCAACCCAAATGTCAACAGATGCTATGTCGCTCTGCGGAGTACATAAATGCAAATGTCAACAGATGCTATGACACAAGAACGCACCGCAATTATAACTAGAAGACTACTTGTACACTCTTGCCTGCAAGTATTGAGTATTACCTCAAAATAAAGCTCAGCTGGGCCTGATGAATTGACAGTTAGACCACCTTTGAGCATGGACCAACAATTTGATTCGGCAACAATCGAACCAGCATACACGAATCCACTATTTGTCTTGAAAACTGCTGTTACTGGTACACTACCGTTACTCACTTGTATCCAAGCTACACTTGCACAAAACAAATATAAAAAAAATATTAATTTTTGGAAGGAGTGCATGATGACTTTGTTGCAGTATATATAGTTGCCCGTAACTAATTCTGTACCAGAGAATGAATAGAGCTTGTTCCTTTGCAAATAAATTTTTTGAGAAATACTGTCATGCGGTTCATTTCTGCTATGTGCCACAACGAACTCGTTGCCTTGTGATTCTCTGTGTTGTAGTTTTGCATTGCCAGAAGCAGACCATCCTTTCAAGCCATGTTTTAGTTCCGGGTTTACGATGATGCCTCCACTGTATTTTGGTTTATGAGGCTTTTCCAAACACTGTACAAAGGGCAAAAGATAAAAATTCAAGAACTTAAATTTGTTACATTCTAATTCAACTAACAAAGCAAGAAATTCCAGTGAAAGCAACTTGCCTCAATACTAGCTGTGTAATCATAAGATAATGCGTTCACTTCATACCCTGCACAACATTTGATTGAGTAATGAATTGTCAAGAACTAGCTACAAAAGTTAATAGTGATTAATTGTTCGTTCGAGAACTGCGAAATAAGCCAACAGTTACTATGATTCATTGGCAATAAGGGTCGGCTATAAGTTTATAACGTGACGGCTCTCATGGTGAACATTGCTTACAAAAGATGGTACATGATAAACAAACCTGCAAAAATGGAAGCGCATAACAACAGAAGCAAATTGATTCCTCCCAAAATCTTCATTGTATGTTGTTTGCTTGCTAATTACAAACCTTAGAGTGAGAGCGAAGAACCATATGGTAAGAGAGCATATTATGCTTTGTATTTATACAGAGATGAACGCTGATATTTATACGTAGAATATGGCTAAATATGGCTAGATTTTAGCGGGAATATTAAAAAAAAAAAAAAAAAAAAAAAAAAAAACACAAAAACATGACACCGATATTTATAACCATATCCCATCAAGCAATTAAAGATATGAGACGATATGTATATATCCCGTATCAAGCTTTCAATGATATACGTTGTCTTAATAATTAATTTGACTGAAAAACCCAAAAAAAATTATAATTGTTGCGGGATATTGATGTCTGTCTAGTAATTGGTGTAACTGTTGTAACCGTTAGGTCATTAATCCCTCAAATGAATAAGTCATTCATTTCTCAATTAATTAGGCATTTGATTCTTCCTATTGAATTAGGGGTATTTTTTGTAATTTTCCAAGATAGCCACACCACAAGTCTAAAAGCTAGCTATGCCTCACATTGTAAAACACTACTAGAAATTCTCGAATAAAATTCTTTCATTCTCTCTCAAATTATTTTCCGCTACATCAATACTTAATTTGACTGACATTAAAATTAGTTTCCGCTACATCTATAAAATTCTTTCATTCTCTTTCATTCAGGGCTGGTTGGTTGGCTATGTTTGCCTAGTCCTCAACCCACTTGGCTATATTTTGGCCTCGTGGGTACCAAATCTTTTTTGTCCCAACCCTTCATTGGAGATGGATTTTGTGTCAAAACAGGCTATATTTTGGCCTAGAGCCATCGGTTTGGTTGGAGATGGCCTTAGGACCTTCATGCCTTACAAGCTCGAATCAATAGGCTGTACAATTACAAACCCTAATGTAAGACCTTATAAGCTTTTTCTATATTTCATTTTTAGGTGATATTCCTCTTCACCTGGAAGTGAGAGGTCCTATATTCGAATCTCGTGGACGACGAATTCGATACCAAATTAGGCTACCTATTGTATGGCTTAGCCGAACTCTCCCTCCTCTTAGTGTAAGAATATCGATGTACTCAAAAAAAAAAAAAACAAAAAACAAAACAAAAACAAAAACAAAACGATTTTCTGATGTGGGACTCTTAGTGTTGTGTTAATAATAAAAACCAATAAGTGGATTGTGAGACGAGGGGATGAGTCAATCGCTAAGACCCGTACCCCCATGGCTTGGGTCCTGATGTAGCGAGTAGGGTGTGCCGAGGGGACGAGTCAAGCACTAACTGACCATGGGTGGTATACTATCATTACATCTCAAATAATTTGTTATTTGCTACCTACCCGTAAAAGATAGGGCGTGCTCTGTAAAACTTAGAGCCAGACTGTGATCTGTTGGACCTAGAGCCGCTCTCAACCTTCTCGTACAACATATCACTTAATACCCTGCTTAATTACAAGCCCACACTATTAGCTAGGCTCAGGAATTACAAATTATAATGTAAGACCTTATAAGCTTTTCTCTATTTCACTAACTTGCCGATGTGGGAACTAGGTGTCGTGTGAATTTGTAGTATAGGGATTGAGGATAACTTGGATATATGTTATCAGTAAAGAATGATCGCCTGTTGACAAATTTACCAAAACGAAATTGTGGTAAAAACTAAAACAACAGGACAAGTGTGTGGTCGACCAAGAAAATTGTATGAAGCTTTCTATTTTACAGTCAACTCTAAAGTAAACGAAAACAAGTGTCTAGTCGATCAAAAGAAAACAAAGCTTTATATTTTGATCTGGTAATCTTCTATAAGGTCAATTGGTGTCTCTGCCAAGAATAATGAGAAAGTCGTCCCAGCCTAAGCACATAAGCAAGAGCGAAAGCACAAGCAACAGCAAGGGTCCTCCACTTTTCTCTAAGTGTTCACAAAGCTACAAAGGTTCTCTCTGATCATTCTCCAGATTTCTCTTGTTTTTTCTTTTTCTTGTATCGCAAGAAGCCTATTCGAGTATTGTCAAATCATAGAAACGTTACTATTAGTCGCATTCTCAAATCATAGAAAAAAAAAATTGGTAATTTAAATTATCATTGCGTTTACTAATTCTTGCTTAGTCCTATGCTGGTTTTTCTATTTTGATTTTTTTTTTTGAACAAATTGATATTATTTGCACTAAGGAAGAAGGGGTGAACTTTAGCCCGAGTGTGAGATTTTAAACTCTTATCTTGGCCAACATCCAACCAATCTTAGTTTTTGGGGATTTCTATTGACATATAAGTAATTTTCGATTTTTTGTTCTCAGCCTAACTCCTTCTTAGGGTAATTGGTGCTTAAAGCTTTTCGTTGCATATGAAACAACAGATAGAGAGAAGATGTTACATAAATATGAGCATTCTACAATACCCGTTATGCTTTTTATACTATCTTATGAAATTTTATATGATGGTGGAGAATACAAGAATTAGCATGAGGAAAATTCTCTTTGTGCGTTACCAAACATGGGATATACCAAGGAAAATGAGAATAATATTCATACGTAGCATATCCATTCTGAGTAAGTGAACTGTGAGCATATGAAGAGCAAAAGGAAGGGCTTCTTAGAGATCGAAATTTCAAACATGAAAGTATCGTCTATACTCTGAAACGATCTTATGTTTATTCATCAAATTCACCGTTTATGTTACCACACAGAAGGAAGTACAAATACAAATATATGTTTTGCTCAAAATGTAAAAATAACATTATAATCGACTAATCGGGGGAGAAGTACATGAAAAACTAACAAGGCTAAGCCTTGCATTAGACACTAATCAAATTGATACCGAGTATCAAACAGTCTTTTCCAACGTTAATTAAAAAGTGGATCGTAAAACATTAAGAAACAGCACACCGATGCTTTCAAAGGATGGATATAGGGTGGTCATCCTCAGGCCATATGCAGAGATCCATCTTGAGCTGGCCGCAAGAACTGATATAATCAGCTGGGATTAAGTGGAAACCTGTTTTAGGAGGGCTGTCATCAATTATAATTCTTGGAGTGCTCTTTGTGAAAGCCTGTAATCTTAGGCGATTTCCCTTGGTTTTTACAGCAAGGTCATAGAAGAAACCTCCTGTGGAGCTGGGTTGAATACAGCTAAGCGTCACGGCATTTCCTAGATCTTTAACACAATGGTTCTTGAGAACAAATAATGCACCTTCATTCTTTTCTTGGAAAACCACAAATTTGTCAGTAGCTGATAAGGTAACTGGAAAACTGCAGTGGTACTCGAATCGTTTTGCCGAACCAAAATGTTTACGCCTGAAGTGTTGACATATCTGCTTGGATGAAGCGACAAAGTCACAGCCTAGATGGGGACATGAACAAGGCGAGTACACACACGTCTTTTGATGTTCACTTCTTTTGTCATAAGTGACCGACTCTTTGCATCCATGCTTGGCATTTCGGCATGATATTGTTGAAACTGATTTAAGGATCTTCTCAATTGCACGGCAACGATTAGAGCAAATGGACCCGGAGCAGGAGGGACATTTGTTATTAATTTTGCCGATGCAAGAGGAGCAAGCTATATGCCCATTTTGATTACATTGGAAGACAGGGATGGTCAAAGGTTCATAGCAAATTGGGCATTCAAACAGATCTGGGTCAGTTAGGGTTAGGATAGTTTTATCAGACCTTTCATTATTTTCCTCTTCGTCTTCAACTTCGATTTTATCTTCTTCTCTTTCTTCTTCTTCACTTCCGTCACGATAGCGATCTTCTTCTTCACTCCTGTCACGATAGCGATCTCCTTCTTCATCACTCCTGTCACGATAGCGATCTACTTCACCTCCGTCGTGATAGCAATCTACTTCACCTCCGTCGCGATAGCAATTTACTTCACCTCCGTCACTATCACTTTCATCTTCTTCTCTTCCCGCGTATCCCCGACCTCTTCTGGCTCTGGATGCCCTAACCATTGTAACAGGAATGAAGTCGTGATCACTTTCCTCTTCTTCTCTTTCCACATCTCCTCGAACCCTTTTGGCTCTGGGTGCCCTAACCCTTGTATGAGGAGCGAAAGGATTCGGACGACTCAGACGAGCTCTCTTGGTCCTTCGGTTGATGCTGACTTCTTCATCTGACTCTTCACTTGGAAGGAAACCAGGTGTTAAATGGCGCCGGGGCCGCATCAGTACTTCTTTCTCTAAATCTGAATCTCCATTGCTCAACGTCGATGATCTTGCCATTTATATACAATGAATAAATCAATGCTTTGTAAGCCCTTATATATAGGCCACGCGTACGCCTCAGTTGGAAGAATATCAATCCTAATACAGGTTCGTTTTGCATTTCTTTGGGAGCAAGAATTCAAAACAAATAACGAAACAACTTTTCATAAAAGGACGGGATACGATACGATTCAATTTATGTAATGAATACTGATTTATCATAATAAATATTTTCCTTCGATTCGATTTATTTAATGATAACGATTTATCATAATAACTACTTACTTTCCTAAACAGATAATGATTATCTCGAAATTACAAGTAATTCTAAAATTAAATGCTCCATGAAAATCGGAAAAAGAAACAATGAGAGTTGCAGAGTTGGTGTCACATTCAAACTCTGATTCCAAGGAGAAATCTGTGGCTGAAGGTGTAATTTTCAGTTCATAATCTCCATGGGAAAAGGTGGCCTCAAAGAAACGGTTAACATCGGTGGCGCCGAAAATCACGCCGTTCAAACCCTATTCATATGGAATAGCCCCAGACTGGAACAAAGGATTATCCCGGACCTATGCCGAGGTATTGACTGTGATTCTCAAATATTGCAAAACAGAATGTGATAATAGAATCCAATAGAAACAAAGACACAGGGAACGAGCAACTGATAATTCAGATACCTAATAATACCAAACAATCTTTTTCCATGAATGTTAAAACAGCGGATTGTACAAGTTAATGTCCAGACCAAAAAAAGGAATTATTGCTAAGCTACACGTTTACTTGCAAAGGATGGAGCGCAGCCATACGCAGAGATGATCAGCAATCACCCGGCTTGCAGTGTTGTTTGTGAAAGACTACAAACTCAGGGAATTTCCCTCAATTTTCACTTCAAGATCGTACAATAAGCTTCCCAATAATGTTACATACAAGTAGGTGCGACAGAATGTCCTAGACCTTCAAGAGTTGTCTATGAGGATAAGTAATACTACACCATCTTTTGTGTCCTTGACAACTAAGGCCACGGAAAAACTGCTGTGGTACTCGAATCTTGCTGCGGAATTTACATGTTATTACATGCCTTTTGATGTTTTTTTCTTATGGTAAATGACAGACTCATTGCACCCTTGATGTTTTGGAAGTATATTGTTGTAAATGACACAAGAACCTTCTTAATTGCGTGGCAAACAATTGAAATGAATAGACCCATAACAGGAACAAGGGCAGTGAAACTTTTACGTTCACGGAAAATAACCTTCATTTAGTAAAAGAAACCGTATTGTCACAAACCATCTCAGCCATGTAAAGTGCTAAAAAACAACTTTCTTACACGTCTTATCCCATCCATCAGGTTGTCTATAGCCTTTGTCCCCTCAATTGGAGTATCATCCATCCTCCGCGGGGATGAAAGTTTATGTCCAAACTTCACATGCACTATTTTCTCTTCTTATAAATTGCACTTCTCATTTCCACATGATTACCCACACTTTCCCTTATTTCCTCCACTCAGTTCTCCAACAAGCTTGTGCTTTCATATTTCAGTGTGCTTTTTGGCTCACATGTAATTTTTCTATTTCGAACTCTTATGGGACTGTCAAATATTTCAAAAATTCCACTTAATTTTAGGGTTCCAAATTCCTCTTTTTACCTTCTCGACTTGATTTCGGTCAGCAAACCTCACATTCTATTTCTCATGTTGAGATGTACACATTGGTTTAAATATGGTGGGACTCCACCGCACTTTGAGATGGTCAAGATTCGTGACCAATATCATGTTCCAGTTGACATGCACCTCAGCCCACATCCTACCAGAGTCCACATGTATTCAGGTTTGGTATTTTGGCCGAGTTCATTGTTTTGTCTCCAGACCACTTAAGGGCCATTAGTTTCCCGCTCCACCCCATGATCCATCTCATCCTATTCTTCACAAACACTCAACCTATGCAACTGAACCGAAACTCTTAGTTGATTATGTCGACCTTCCTGGCCTTGGGTTTAAAATTAGGCGTATCCTTAGGTTTTAGAGATTGTCTCTATCTCTTCGATTTGATCACCATTAAGAGTGAAGCTAGTTTCTTTAATTTTAAACCTATATATCACAAGAAATTATTTTCATTGGATCCCTTAAGAACTAGAGATTGGAAGATCTGCCTCTTCTAATTTCAAGGAATTAGAAGGCTCCTGAGCTGTCTCAACTATCTATTCCTTCTGTTTTTGGTCCTAATTAATGGTTTTTTTTCAAGCATTTGATTGCTGTAATTTAGTGGAATATATGAACATCAATTTGGAGAGAATTTTCTAAATAGAAAAGAGCATATGAGGATCGACAGAGAAGAGGGGAAAAAAAAAAGGACAGTAAGGAGAGTATGTTAGAGTCAAAAACACAATTAACAATTAAAGAGAGAGAATTAGTCATAATTAAAAAAAATTCAAATTTTAATTTCTAATGTATATTTGTTTAATTTTCATGACGTCTTAATAATTACAACTGGGCTAACCTAATGGTTTAAAATTTGTATCAAATCTTGTGTTAAAAATATGGTGTCACGGATCCACCCCTATATCTATACATACATATATACATGGGAGAGGATCCGTGGCACGACAAAAAAAAAAAACCAAGTTTTGGCATGACTCTTTGACCATCAGATGTATACATTTTTAATGGTTGAGACGTAATCTAAATAGTTCAATTAATTTTCTTTTTTCAAATAATTATAAATTGAGAATAAAAAGATTTTTATATTCTCTTTCCTATCTCATTAACTATTTTTCATTAATTTTTACTTTCTCCTTTGACTGCTTCTTCTCCCACTTCATTGTTCATCCTATGTATAGATATCTCCCATGGCCATGCTATTTGGTTTCTAAGTTTTTGTTTTGTTTTCAAATTTCTTCCATCTTGATGATCGAATCTTTCTGCACCAACCAAACTTTTGTTTTCTTTATTCATACCTGATTCTTTATATCCCTTGGACTGTTTTGAACACATACAGATGTTCATTCTGTATTCAGACCCGATTCTTTTCTACTCACCAAGAAACGGAACAACTATGGGATTTCTTTTGCAGTAGATGAGTCTGGAAGATCTTTTCCAGTAAGGTTACTAGGTTCAAATGGTTGTGGCATGTTTGGGTTCCAGTAAGGTTGCTAGATGAGTCCGGAACCACAAACAACAAAACATGAGATTTGAGTGATGCCATTTTAATTACATGATTAAGCATCAATGCACCAATACTGATGCAAATTAACAAACAAAACAGGAAGCTACACAAACACAAACAAGAACAGATTTTCAAAGGGGCAACCTAAAATGACTAATTGGTCAGGCAATCAAATCTCAAAAGGTAATGCTAGGGAGACTAAATTTGAAGACTAAATTTGTAAACTAAATGATCTGTCACTAAGAGAAATGAGCACGCTTATCAACACTTAAGCAATGAATCAATCATCAACTTCCATGTCATTTAGCTTTTTAAATTTAGTCTACAAATTGAGTCTCCCATTACCCAATCTCAAATGATCAAAAATGTTGGATTCTCATAGGAAATCAAAAGAAAAGGAAAGAAATGGAAAGTTAATGAGATTAGGAGAGAGAATCAGAGTCATAATTAAAAAAGGTTTCATATTTTTATTGCCAATGTATGTTTTTATTTAAAAATAAATAAAATCAGTTGTCATATTAGGTTAAATCTCAACCAATGACAGTGGGATAATCTAATGGCTTAAAACTTGTGTCAAAATTTTATGTAAAAAATATGGTGACATTGATCCGTCCCCTATATGTGTGTGTGCGCGCGCGCGCGTGCGTGTGCGTGCCTATATATACATATATACAGGCCCTTTATGCAAAGAGGAAAGCCCACAAGAAACATGTTAACTCCTTACTCGCTCCTCACTTGTGCATGGGAAGGGAAACGTGTCAGACGTTGCATGAAGAGCTTGGAAAAAGGAAGAAGGAGATAGATAACTACCTCCACTATGGAGAACCACTAAGGAAGAGGGAGTGAGGGACATGTCGTGGTACTTGTTCTCCAAGCGTTATAGTCCTATAAATAGGGAGAGGAGTCAAAGAGCAAGATAAGCAATCAAAACATTGACTTGAGTGTCGAAGTATCTCTTGCAGATAACCCCCACCTAAACAAAGCTTCGGAGAAAGACCGTTCGAGGACACCTCTTATGAGGGATTCGGCGAGGTCAACGAATCCGTGGAGGCATTTTTCCGTGTAGAAAATTTCGCTCCAACAATTAGCTAATGTGTTTTTTTTTCACTTTTATACAAGTGATAATTCAAAAAGGGAAAACTGAAACTAGAATGTCGAATACATAAGTAAACACCTCTGATTACTTAAGCTATGAGTATCTTTCAGTCATTTTGTTCAAAATAGTAAACAAAAGGGAATTGGTCTTGCCCACGACGATGCCCATCAACCCTTAGAAATTCAGTCCGCATTCTAAACAACCGGAGCTGGAGAGCTTGTTGTAATATAATTACTTTTGGAATTGTTTGGCGCCTGTTCCCTTGTACGTCGTTGGGTTTGTCTGACTTTCAAATTCAACAGGTCTTGGGGTCGAAACTGGCACAGAGAGAGAGAGAGAGAGAGAGAGAGTAGCAATTTTGTGTTAAATCAAATATGAGGTATTCTAAAATACCTTTGTTTTGCTTCTTAATATATTTGTTTATGTTTGTAGCTTCAAACTTTTTACTACTGAAATTGACTCAATTTTTGTTTTTTTTTTAAATTAAAAATAAAGGTTACTCCAAAATAATTTTAAAAACTGCAATGAAGTTTCATCCATGTTTTCTGTCAAAGATTTGGTCAAAATTCATCTTGTTAAGTCACTTGTTTTGTGTATTGGTTTATAGCTTGCCATGTTTAGATATTTTCAATTGCTTTTCTTAACCTTCCATATCCAAGTGTTTATTAGCAACTGATAATAGTTCGTTGTTTACTTTTTTTTATTTTTTATTAATTCTCTTTTGATTTCTTCAATTCAAAAGTGTGAGAATATGACTTCTAGACTACATAAGAAATATAATTACTGTAACTAATTCAAAGTCTTTAATCTTTACCATTGTACAAAACCATGAGACATTCCCTATAATTGCAAAACCCACTATACTATATCTAAGTTGAATATCTTATCTTAGGATGTAATGATGAAGATGATTTTGGGTAAGGAGTTTTATGTAATGTAGCAGGATGAGTAATATGCAATACTTAGTTGACAAATCAACTTACGCTCGTTTGATTAATTTCTTTTAAAAAGAAAACTAAAAACTAAGATCAACCCAAAATTTGAAAAATGAGAAGAAAAAATAAGTAGCTTTCTACTAGTTTTCAAATTTTATTTAAAACTAAAAACTATTACCAAACAAGTTTTTATAGCCTTACCTGTAAAGACAAAAATATACAACATATTTCTTAGAACTCCACTAGTTTTAAATCCTTTCAAGGAGAGACAAAAAACCCAAAGCCCAACAAATTCAACCCATAAACAAAAAAACCCAAAATTTTAAAATTCTAGCCTTGCCTCGATAGCCAAAACTACAAATTTACACAATTTATAAAAACTTCAAACTGATTCTAGGTTCGCAAACACTAATTTTTTAAATTTTTTTATTTTTACACTTCTGAAGGATCAGTTTCACATTTCATGTACTTCTGCAATATCAGTTTCGGAATTTTTACACTTCTACAAGATCAATTTCACATTCCATGTGATCCTGCAAGATCAGTTTCACATTCCATGTGATCCTGCAAGATCAGTTTCAATTTTTTTTTAAGCTTCTGCAACATCAGTTATCAAAATTTTCTGCACTTTTACAAGATCAATTTCAAAATTCATGCACTCATGCAAAACCAATTTCAAATTTTCTGCACTTTTGCAAGTTCAATTTCAAAATCCATCCATTTCTGCAAGATCAGTCTTAAAAATTCATGCACTTC
Source organism: Pyrus communis (assembly GCF_963583255.1). NCBI lineage: Eukaryota > Viridiplantae > Streptophyta > Magnoliopsida > Rosales > Rosaceae > Pyrus > Pyrus communis. Next base: position 12,730,585 of record NC_084805.1, on the reverse strand, counting down.
TGCGAGATCAGTTTCAAATTTTTCTGCATTTCTGTAAGATTAATTTCAAAATTCCTGTACATTTGCAGGATCAGTTTCAAAATGCATCAAAATCAATCAAAACCTCAAAATAAAATACTTTCAAAAAATACTTACACAACAAGAAATTTAAAATCTCAACCCTTCTCAAACAAGAAAAAAAAAAAAAAGAGGGGAGAGAAGTACAAAGAAAGAAGTAGGAAAGAGAGAAGAAAAGGAAGAAGACAACGAAAGGATGTGAGAGAAAAAAAAATGACGAAGAAGAAAGGTGGGGAGAGGAGAGAGAGAGAGAGAGAAGAAATGACGAAGAAGAAGAAAAAGAAAGGAGGAGTGAGCAAAAGGAACAGTATGCATGAGTGAAAGTATAATGTGAAAGCAATTAAAAAGTAAGTATGACATTACCTATCATATGGATAAATTTTATTTCTCTGAAATAAATGAAAAATTAGTCTCTCTTCAAAACGTAGTTTTATAATTCGACTTTATGTTCAATTAAACCTTTATAAAACATAATTGAAATAAAAACAGAAAACTTAAACTGAAATGATCATAAAGAGCCCTTTAATTGTTTTAATTAGCAATATTAAGCAGCTTATAGCTTAAGGTGTGGTATAACACCCTAGAGTAGTATGAGGTATTCTGAAATGGAAAAGGATCTCCTAGGGATCCTGCGATCGTGGACCATTCATCGTACATTGTGTGGTCAACTTTCGTTAGGTACTATTTATATTTCATTTTAAATTTTAAATTTTAAATTGATTTTTGACCACACGATGTACGATGAAAGGTCACGATCATGGGATCCTTAGGATCCCTATGAAAAGGATCTGGCGAGGATCTTTTTCCTTTTGAAATAACGTTGTTGTACTTGTAGACATGTAAATTTCGTTGCATGCAAATGATGCATCACAAAGCTCCACGTGGCATATGACTTATCACAAATGGACAAGTAATCAATGACATGTGGCACAAATCAGGCAAAAGAAGCTCAAAAGCATTCCTAAATGCGGTAAAGGGGAAGAAATCTCTTTAAAATCGGCAAGGGGCCCAAATTGCTCCCAAAATCGGAAAGAAAGCTAAAGCATCATCACAAAACAAGCAAGAATGGAAGATTGCTCACAAAATAGGCAAGAAAGCTCTATAAATTTTGGCCAAGTAAGGGAAAATGGCTGAAATTAAGACACAAAACATGCCTAAATTCTCCCATAGACGAATCAAGACACAAATCAAGGCCAAATCCATCCAAAGGCATGACTTTGTAAGTCTATAAATACAAGGTCCCCAGACAAGCATAGGTGTGGACAATTTCTACATTGAAGGGCTGAAATTCTCACAAAATGAGAACTCTGCCAAATCTTTGAAGACTAATATGCTGTCAAAGCTCTCTTCGAAGAACGTACAACTAAAGTCAAAGCTTTCTTTCAACCAAAGCCAAAACATTCCCTTGAAGAATCAACAAGCACTTGTTCCGATTCCTTTAAGACTTTGTTACAAGCTCAAAACTTGTAACGATGTTCGATTTAAGATCAAGTCGCCAAGACCCTTGAATCAACAAAGTCTTACATCAACATCACCTCTTACTGCAGCCCTAAACCTGAGGTGAAGACTATCCACGCATTGTTTCAAGCTCAAAACTTGAAGTAATCGTTTAATCGTACGTCCGAGATCAAGTTATTACAACCCTTGGATCAGCAACCTACGTATCTACATCAAATTTGAAGACTGAATCAGAGGAAAATTGTAAACAAAGATTGTAGCCCTACAAATTCATCAATACAGATATACTTTGTACATGTGTTCTTGTTTATTTCGTTACAAGATTTTTGCGTTTACAAATTTGGCACGCACGGTGGGATCTCTCTGCCGCTCATCTCTGTCTTCAAATCCATAAGAAACACACATAACATCAAGAAAGTGTTAGATCCCACATCGCCCAGGGGAGAGGATCCTCTATGCCTTACATGTACCTGCCCACCTCCTTTAGCATGAGGCCTTTTAGGAGCTCACTGACTTCAGATTCCATAGGAACTTATACGTTAAGCGAATTCGCACAAAAGCAATCCCAGGATGGGTGACCTACTGGGAAGTTTTTGTGTGAGTTCCTAGAAACAAAACCGTGAGGGCATGGTCGAGGCCTAAAGTGGACAATATCGTGCTACAACAGAGTTGAGCCTGGGATGTGGTGGAGTTTGGGTCGAGATATGATAGAATGGATCAAGCTGTTCTCGCAACCAACATGAAGAATAAGAACATTTTTGCTGCAAGTGGTGGCACTTTGGGCGTCACAACCCAAAGCAAGGCAAGAGCTCTTTCTGTAGTGCCTTCCATCCCTACATCAACTCTGTCGAATGAGGAAAAACCTAAGGTATGAGCCCGTGATCTCCCTGGCCTCTTTAAAAGCGCGAAGGGAAGAAAGCCCGAGAAAGTACTCTGAGTCGTTGACTTCTGATGTCGACTCAAGCAGCAGCTCATATCTTGTAGCCATGCAAGTCATGATTACTTATGTGATTTCAATCAAGGAGCAGCTGGCAAAAATGAGTGAAGCAATCGCAAGGCTTGCAAATTGCTACACTCGTCAACCGCTTACAGGCGCAACACAATGAGAAAGCTGACCTGAAGGTTGATCCACCAAATGAGGAAACTGACAAAAATGAGGAGCCTCTGATGGACAAAGCTGAGGATAAGCTAGAGGTGGACCGATCTAAGACGCTCATGGAATCTCTCTCTATTTAACAATTGCAAGAGATGATCATAAACATGATCAAGGCACAATATGAAAGAAACTTGCATGATTCCATGCTATACTCAAAGCCATACTCTAAAATGATTGACTCATTAAGGATGCCAAGGGGTTATTAGCCACCCAAATTTATGCAATTCGATGGAAAAGGCAATCCTAAACAATATATTGCCCATTTCATTGAAACCTGCAACAATGCTGGGACGGAGGGAAACTACCTCGTCAAGCAGTTCGTGCGCTCACTAAAAGGTAATGCCTTTTACTGGTACACTGACCTCTAGCCTAAGTCTATCAATAGCTGGGACTAGCTTGAAAGGGAATTCCTTAACTACTTCTACAGCATTTGCTGCACCGTAAGCATGTTGGAGCTGACGAGTACGAAACAGTGGAAGGATGAACCTATCGTCGACTACATCAATAGATGGCATTCATTAAATCTGGATTGCAAAGATCAGCTTTCTGAAACCTCCGCCATTGAGATTTGTGTTCAAGGCATGCACTTGGGGTTACATTATATCCTTCAAGGCATAAAACCAAGAACATTTGAAGAATTGGCAACTCAATCCCAAGATATGTAGTTGAGTATTGCCATTCATGAGAAGAATAAGCCAATCATCGACTTTAAAAAGGATAAGGTGTTCGCCCCAAAGGTAGACAAGACTGGGAAAAAGTCGACCAATGAAGATTTTGCCATCCATACTACCTCCATCAAGACCTCATCCACACCCATCAAGATATCCTCTAAAAGCAAAACAAGGGAAATGAAGGGTGAGCCTTCTCGTACCCAAGATAGGTACAAAAAACCTTGAGGGAACTAAAGCAGAAGACGTATCTTTTTCCTAACTCTGACGTGGCTGCAATGCTAGACGACTTGTTGGAAAAGAAGGTAATTGAGTTATCTGAATGCAAGCGCCCCGAAGAGATGAATCCCATTAACGATCGTAGGTATTGTAAGTATCATCGTATTGTGAGTCATTCTGTTGGCAAGTGCTTCGTCCTCAAGGAGCTCATCATGAAGCTAGCACAATAAGGGAAGATTGAGCTTGACCTTGAAGAAACAGCCATAACACATACTACTACAATTGCATTTGGATCCTTTGATCTCGTGCCTTTCCAAGTGACGCCTAACCACTCCTGTCCATGCTCAAGCTACATAGCACTTTCTGCACAATCATCGTTGGGGGCAAGCGACCAAAATGCACTTACTGACGATGAAGAAGGGTAAACACTGATGACCTACAAAAAGACAAGGAAGCCAAAACCACAAGCCACATGACCAAAGGTTGAACAAATGAGGAAACACTGCCACCGCAACAATAGAAAGCCCAAAATGAGCATAGGAGCTGCTAATCCAACAAACATAGGGGAACCTATGGAGCAAGAGTTGCGCATTCCAGTCTCCTTACACGAATACTTCCCAAATAACTTCTTCTAACAGTGCACTACCGCTACTGTCACATGGTTGAAGTGGAGATAGAAGAGCCCTCAAAAAGCAAAGTTATTGCGATTGAGGAAAAGAAGACCCTCACGCCCAAAGAAAACCTGTCGGCACACTTTAGCATCGAGGAAGCACTACGATTGCCCAAGGAGATGCAAAAAGCACTAGTATCAGTCTTGGCAAGTCCCACCAACCACGAGGTGCAAGTAAGCAAAGATGAAGGCTTAAAGCTTCAGCCACATGAATATGCCATATGCTATGTCACCCATGATGCAATCAACTTCACTGACGAAGACTTCTTGCTAGGGTCAAAGCTTCACAACCTTTATCTCTTCGTCTCTGGGTAAGTGAGAAAGAACCAAATCAATCGCATGCTTATGGATGGTGGGTCGACCATAAATATCATGCCAAAGTCAATAATGGCCACAATCGACATCAATGTGAATAAATTATGCCGAAGCTGCCTCCTAATCCAAGGTTTTAACCAAGGAGGACAAAGAGTGATGGGCATGATTCGAGTAGAGATGATCATTGCCGAACTCAAATCAAGCATGCTATTCCATGTGATTGATACAAGAACTTCCTATAGCTTGCTCTTAAGAAGGCCTTGGATCTACGAGAATAGAGTGGTGCTATCCACCCTTCACCAATACCTAAAGTTCTACCAAGAATGAGTGAAGGTGATACAAGGCAACACCAAGCCATTCACCGAAGTTGAATCATACTTCACGGACGCCAAGTTCTATATGGATGAAGAAATGGTGCCCGAAGCTCTTTTAAATGAGATCAAATCCACAAGCAAAGCCATACCTAAAAAGCAGAAGTGGCAAGCCATGCTTAAGAAGCAAGAAGGGGAAGCCGTGCCATCTTCAAGCAAAGACGACGATGAGTCTGCTAAAGCCACAACAATCAAAGGGAATGTGACACCCTCAAAAAGACCAAACAAACCTGTCTTCCAATATATCCCGATGCTAAGAAGAAAGAATAGGCAATCCCTATTCGAAACTGGAACAAGCAAAGCTGACACACAGTTGCACAAAGACGATGTAAAGCTGCTCAAGACAAATGCATTTTTACCTCTAACACAGCTAAGCGACGCTAAGGTTTCAAAACCACCACAAGGTTGCATAAAACCCTTGCCAAAAGAGGCGGAACCAAACTCTCTACCAACCAAGAGGGCCGAAGAAGGTTTCGACCCGAATGCCTACAAACTCATGTCAAAGGCTGGGTAGAATTTCACCTCCCCTTTAAATATTGGAAATAAGGCTTCAAACACCGCCAATGACAGAGAACGTGACCTCACCAAGACTCAAAAGAAGTTGAAAGAGCATGGTTACGGAGTTGACAACAACAAAGCTGGACTTGGCTTTACACCGAATACATTTGTGAAGATTTCAAGCAAAACACATTATGCTAGCACTCAACACATCAGCGTGAGCGTTAAATAAGATCAAGAGGAGCCTAAACCTGCCACTCGAACCTCAGTCTTCGATCAACTGAATTGTTCAAAACCTAGAATTTTGGCACTTGGTCGTATTGTGGACAAGACCAAACTTTTATCTTTAAACGACTTAACACGTTAACACCCCAAAGCTCTGTTTTCGAAAGAAGCAAAGCAATAGGGCTAGCTCTCATCCGCGACGGTTAGCCTTGGTAAGACTTAAATAAACCAAGAAACCTTCTAGAAAGAAGAAGACAATGCCAAAGGAAGAAAAGCTCGATGGTCTAGCAGAAAAAGACGATGTTCGAAGCTCGATTCATTCAAGGATGAAACGCCAAACAACCTTGGAGGTTGACAAAAAATGACAACTGAAGGTAAAAAGGCGCACCATTATCCACACTGGCCAATTTTCATGCCAACAAACCCAAGAGGACGGTAATGAAGATAAGGTCCAAGAAGTGTTCTACATCATAATCCAAGAAGACAAAGAAGACGAAATCTCAGTAGAAGATGTCACTACTTCGCCACCACAGCTCAAGGATGGAGGGCAAGCCACGGTTGATAATCTCAAGGAGCTCAACTTAGGCACAAACGAGGAACTGAAGCATATCTTCGTAAGTGCACTACTAAGTGCGGACGAGATCGATGAGTACTACCAATTGCTAATAGAGTATAAAGATGTCTTTTCTTAGACCTACAAAGAAATGCCCAGCCTTGATCCTACCATCTTCGTGCATCGTCTTGCAGTCAAGCTTGGAACGCAACTGATAAAGCAAACTCAAAGACACTATCGATCCGAGCTCATCCCATAAATTGAGGCCGAGATTGACAAGCTAATCAAAGTAAGCTTCATTCGAGAAGTCCAATACCCTAAATGGATCTCCAACATCGTCATTGTCCTTAAGAAATCTAGACAAATATGTGTTTGCGTAGACTTCCGAGACCTCAACGATGTTTGCCTAAATGATGACTTTCCCTTGCCAATCATCAAAATCATGGTGGACGCGACCACTGGCCACGAAGCATTGTCATTCATGGACAACTCCTCTGGATACAATCAAATCTGCATGTCTCCCGAAGATGAGGAACTGACAACCTTCGCACTCCAAAAGGTATTTACTGCTACAAGGTAATACACTTTGGTCTGAAGAACGCTAAAGCTACATGTCAACACGCAATGCAAAAAATCTTCAATGACCTGCTACAAAAAAATATAGAATGTTACGTAGATGATATAGTTGTCAAGACAAAAAAGAGATCCGATCACTTGAAGGATTTATTAATGGTGTTTGATAAATTACGACACTATAACCTTAGAATGAACTCGTTGAAGTGTGCATTTGGCGTCACTTCTGGGAAATTCCTCGGCTTTATTGTAAAGCACCGTGGCATTGAAGTGGATCAATCAAAGATCAAGGCCATTCAAAGCATGTTTGAGCCAAGGAACCGTCATAAGTTAAAAAGTCTACAAGGACGGCTTGCCTTCATCAGACGCTTCATCTCTAACCTTGCTGGACAATGTCAACCTTTTAGTCGATTCATGAAGAAGGATGCTCCATTCATATGGGATGACGCCTACCGTAATGCTTTCAAGAGCATATAATAGTACCTGGCAAACCCACATGTCTTAGGAATACCCGTGACTAGAAAACTGCTCATCCTATACATTGATGCACAAGAAAGTTCCATTGGAGCATTCTTGGCACAAGAAAATGAAAGAGCACTCTACTACCTAAATAAAACCCTCACTAGTGCTGAGCTCAACTACTCACCAATTGAGAAGATGTGCCTTGCCGTCCAAAAGCTTAGACACTACATCCATGCTTAGACCATCCACTCAGTTACTAAGGCTGACTCGGTCAAGTACATTATGTCCAAGCCGGTTCTAACAAGGCAACTAGCTAAATAGGCATTGCTTCTCAATCAACACGAGATCATCTACATCTCAGTTAAAGCCGTTAAAGGACAAGCCCTAGCAGACTTTCATACCAATTATCCAATCTCAACCGATTGTAAAATCTCGGATGACTTCTTGATACAGAAAATCCCAGCCGATGAGGTGTTCTACATTGACATCTTCCTGACGTGGACAATGTTCTTCAACGATCCGCACGAGCAGACGGAGAAGGGGAATGAGTAGTATTCATCTCACCATAAAGACAAGTACTACCCTATTCATCTCACTAAATACCAAGCACTGATCATTAAACTCCAAATGACGATTGACATGGAAATCACAATGCTATAAGTGTATGGCAACTCCAAGCTCATACTCAATCAACTCTTGACTGAATATGAAGTGAGGAAAGATGATATCGTCCCATACTTTTGGCTAGCAACTCAACTGATACAAAAGTTCAAGGCCGTGACACTAGAATATGTGCCAAGAAAAGAAAATCAAATGGCGGACGCTCTCGCTAACTTAGCCTTAAGTATGGCGCTAGGAGAAGATGAAGCTACAGATGTGCCAGTTTGCCAAAGATGGGTGATCTCACTCGTCAATGAAATGCTACTAGATGACACAAACATTATCTCAATACTTCTAGTCAACACTGAAGAGTATCGACTACTTGGAGCATGGAAGACTTCCAGATGATCTTAGACACCGCTCTGACATACGTTGACTGATAAGCTCATATATATATATATATATTTTTTTTATATCAAATTCACTTGTCTTTTCTTAGTTAGTTCCTTATATTTTTGAGTTATTTACTTTTTTTTTTTTGTGTTTTGTAGGATTTGTCAAGCAAAGAAAAGAAAAATAACACAAGTGAAATTTTAAGTAACAAATTCGTCAAAACTGCCTGTGCAGGTCAGCTGACTTTGGAAGAAAGTTGCGGACAGCTCAGAATGAATTAGAGAATGAGCCTTATATTCTTAGAAAGCTACGGATGTCTATTTTCTGGAGCATTTCACGGATTGTTAATATCATTTTTCTAGAAGAAGTTATGGCCGTTTTAACACTGAAAGGTTCCCAAGAGGCTGAGCAGTTTGTAACTGACAAGAAAGCATTGAAAGCAATAAATCCAATAAATCTAGTAGCCAAAACTGATGCAATCAAGAACAAACCAGCTGACACCTATTCAAATATCAGAGGAAATAGAATTAAAGATGAGGATTAAGGGGGAGTAATTGGCATAAAGGCTACCCAAGGAGTTACAATTGTTTTACCATTTCCTCTCACTTATTGTCATGACTAAATGGCTATTAGTGGGTGAGTTAAGGAGAAGAAAATGATGCAGCAAGAATTGTTTTAAAAGTAGTGTTGGGGAAGGAAGGAAAGAGGAGGCCTCAGTCGATTTCTTTCGGTTCTATTTTCTCAAACTCATGTCTATCTTTTGTTTTAACTTAAGGATTGTGTAACTAAAGTTTTAGTAGTTAGGGGCTGTTTGAAGCCCTGAATATGATTGCAAGTTTGTTATGACATTTCGTTTGAATTACTTTTATGATTGGATGAAAATTGGTTCACTACTTGTCTCATTGATGAATTCTTTATGTGTTTTCTACGGATGCATACTTAGTAAGCATATCTATGATTCTAATGGTATGAATATGTGTGTGTCTGCCCTTGTCAAATGAGGACCTACATATGTTCGAGAGTAGTACTTGTTAATTGCGATTAACATGTGAACCAATTTTTAGGATAAGTAAGACAACGCCAGTACTTACGATGCCTTGTGATGACTCAAAGTCTTTTCATTCTTAATGATTTCTACTTGTTAAATCTATGAACACGCCATTCTAGATTGCATGTTAGAGAATAAGTTAAGTTGAAAACGCCATTCTTTTAACATACTACATAAGAAAGAGTAATAGGTTGAGTTCTAACATTGAGCCAACTTGAGCATCTTCATCCGGAAATAGAAGGAATTTGAATGAAACATAACATGTTTGCATGATTATTTGGTGGTGGATAGCAATTCCCCTAACTCGTTTTTCTTAATTTGCGAAATACTTAAAATCTGTTTTTGTCCTGTTTTTGTTCGATTTAATTTAAATAGCAAATCAGCTCCAAAAATCCCAAAAATTTGTGTGAGTGTAGCTCTGTGTGTCTAGTATCTGCATATAAAATTTCGTAGACTTTAGATAAGTGTAAGTCAGTCTAATAATTACTGTTTCGGTGGCTGGTCAGTAGGGACGACAGCCCAGTTTTTGTGACATTTTAAGTAGTTAGATAAAACAATCTTCTGCGGGAAAGACCCTTATTTTCATATGCTACACTTGACAAATCTTAGTGTTAATAAGGAAAATCAATAGGAAAACTGTGTGCTACTTTGTGGTGTGCTTTTAATCTTATCATTGATGAGCACCTCTACTACAAAGGAACACTCTACTGATGCTCTATTGAAGAAGCACACTCAAGCGTATGCAGAACGCATCAGTCTGGAAACAAAGCTACATTTCTAGCTCAAAAGAATGGGCTACTACTAGACAAGCATGGTGAATGCTTGCCTGGAATATGCCAAAAGGTGCCAAGCCTGCCAATTCCACACCAGCTTCATACATCAACCGCCTGAGCCATTACACCCTATGGTTGTTTCATGGCCATTTGATGCATGGGGATTGGACGTCGTGAGACCAATCACACCAAAATCATCTACCAGAGAAGTCTACATCCTAGCCACAATGGACTATTTCTCCAAGTGGGCTGAAGTCGTACCCTTAAAGGAAGTCAAGAAGGAAACTGTCATCTGTTTCATCAAAGAGCATATCATCCATCGGAATGGTGTGCCTTGCTACAACATCACCGACAATGGAAAATAGTTCTCCAACTGACTCATGGACGAGCTCTGTGAGAAATACAAATTCAAGTAGTACAAGTCTTCCATGTATCATGCTTTGGCCAATGGTCTTATGGAAGCATTCAACAAAATGATGTGCAACTTCCTGAAGAAGGTGATCGGCCGAACAAAGAGAGTGGCACAAAAGAATAAGCAAAGCACTTTAGGTATATAGGATGACACATAGAACTCCTACCCAAGTTACCCCTTATCCTCTCGTATATGGCATTAAAGTTGTTCTGCCGCTCGACAGTCAAATCCCCTTACTAAGGATGGCTATACAAGAAAGCTTGACTGAAGAGGAAAATGCAAAGCTACGACTTCAAGAGTTGGAAGCACTCGACAAAAGGAGGCTTGAAGCTCAACAACACTTGGAATCCTATCAAGTACGACTATCAAAGGCATTCAACAAGAAGGTCCGCCCAAGGTCTTTCTAAACTGGAGTTCTTGTCTTAGCATTACAAAGGCCCATCATTACAACTCACAAAATAAAAAGCAAGTTCACATCAAAGAGGGATGGACCTTACGTAATACAAGAGGTATACACCAACGACGCCTACTTAATCATGGCGGAAGACGGCATAAAGATCGGCCCCATCAACAACAGGTTCTTAAGGCGTTATTACCCTTAAACCAAAGCTCATTGTCTGCATGAGCCTAAAAGATGACAACAAACGCTCATTGCTTACACGAGCTGAAATTGCAACACGCCACCAAATGCTCCTTGTTTGCACGAGCTGAAACTGCAACATGGCACAAAATGCTCATCGCCTACATGAGCCTAAACTGGACACGGCACAAATCTCCTCGCTTGCATGAGCCTAAACTACACGGCACAATGCTTCTTGTTGGCACGAGCTTAAAAGGCAACACCCAATGCTCCTTGTTCGCATGAGCTTAAAAGGCGACACCCAACACCCCTAGCCTGCAAGAGCATAAAATATGTATGGCAAAACAAAACCAAAATCATCATTAAACTCACCACCAAAACCACCAAAACCATCAAAAGCAATCCATCATTCCTTTGAACTACGTCATAACTTGATCCTTCCTTAACCGAGGGTACGTAGGCAACTTAAAACTTCAAAACTTAAAATACAGTCACATCATCAACAAAAACACAAATACTTTGAAGAATAAAGAGCAAATTCAAGAATGTGAATACTTTATGTCTTTAAAAGAAGAATTCGGCTACAAAGCCGTATTACAAAATGAGCAAAAAAAAATAAAATAAAGAAGGCTTAAAGTACAAAGAACGGAAGACACTACTTGAAAGCTATGTCCCTAAAACTACGACAATCTTCAAGTAAGCCTTCCAAAGTCTCCACGTCAGTAGAAGACAAGGTGGGTAACTCCACGACCATGCTTTTCTCTTACTGAAGGCGTGAAATCTCCTCAAGATGCTGAGAAACTGTAGCTTCTTGCTCTGAGAAAACACCTTGAAGTCTCTGAGAAAACACCTTGAAGTCATTATGCTTCAATTTCCAATTGTTTTCGTTCTCACGCCAACGCTTCTAAACGCTCCTGGACAGAAGCTAAAGAAGTCCCTATGGCTTAATAACCTTCCAAAACAGCTTGCTAAGAAGACTGAACTTAGGCAATTGATAAGTCTATTGCCGCAACTTGCTGAGCTCTAACCTCTGGATTCAACTTCTTTAAGGAAATGGCATGCAAATAAGAATACACAGTTGAGGTAGCGATAAGCTCGGCAATCTTGACTCTCAAGAGTGAGGAATCAACGTTAAGGTCATCGATCGCAGAAACAAACTTCGACAAGTCATCCTTGAGCAACGCAAGGTCCTCCAATAGGCACTTCGCAATCCTCTTTTAATATGTCTCTTAATATTTACAATCGCGCGAAGGTTAACATGATGGATGAGCTGCACATTACCACTAAGGTTTGGCACTCTAAGAGAAATCTCGGAGCTAGCTGGTAAAGGTGCGGGACGCATGACAGGTTCTTGCATACTTACACCTTCACACGGTAAACTTGGGCAACTTGACGGATTCATAACAAGCTCTGCATCATGTGGATCCCTAATCTCCTCATCCGTGGGTAAGTTACCTCCAAATAATATCTCCGTAAAAGAATGAACACCCGTGTTCACCAAATCAATGGAACAAGAAGGCACAGCCTAAAGAAGACAAAGAAAGATGTTAGAAACAAAAGCTAAGCTCATAAAAGAAGAAATCACAAGAAAAATAGGAAATACATACATCTTTCTCAAGTGACACACGACCATCAAATTGATGAGGCCTAAACATTTTCTTCCTCTTATGACGAAAATTGACATCGTTGTCATCCTGAACACCTTCAAGCGGTTGCTTGTTAAAAACTTGTTGACACTACGATAAAACAAGTTCATCTTCGTGCGAGTCAACTTCGTCACCCGCCTCTTTAGAAGCATCCGAATGTTGCAAAGAAAAGCATGGATGTTGAGGAGCTAGAGCTGCAGCTCCATCTAACAAATGAGCTGCACTCGCACAATCAAAAGGTGCCAGCTGTGTATGAACCACAGAACAACCCTTTCTCAACGCATCATTGTGTGAACAAGAAGAATTGATGCCACTTACCATCCCCAAGTCTTCATGGTGTACTTTGACCACCAACCTACGTAGGCACAGATCATCGGATTGCTCTTGAACTCGTTCTTGGCCAGCAGGGTGATAGAAACATTTATGCATAAATGGGTACAAGACTCCTAATGCATATACCCGGCTTGCAAGGATTCTGGCTATGTGTTTTCCTTCAGCTTCCCTGGCAGATGTTGGATAAAACCAAATTGCCTACTGAAACAATGAGGGTTATAAGGATGAATAATACATCGATCTCTTTGCCACAAACATACCCCGAGCGAAGACTTGTAAAATAAGTCTAAGAAACAGAGGTGCAAATCATTTATGAGACCTCGTCGCATCAAGCCAACCCTTGCTAAATGGTCTATTCTCAAACCATCACAGCTTCTAAACAATGCCTGCGCGTATAAATCATCAAGGCTCTTTGCAAAAAGCACGCCAGAGTACTTTGTCATCAAAGGCCCCAACTTGGCCGAAGTTGATGAAGAATGCCCCAACTTGTCTAAAGTCGAGGAAGAAAAATGAGTGCCAAAGTACTCACCCAACCAACCATACACATAGTGGTAGAGAAGTATTGCAGCATGATCTTCGATGCTCACCGAGTTCGAAACAACACTTAAGCCATCATAAATATTGGCTAAGACCAGAATAGCAAGGCTGAAAAATTCACCTGTAGCCGTCTTGCTAGCCACATTGAAGACTCCGAGGTGGATAAAGTTGACATCATTTTTGGGGAAAACAAACTTACAAAGCCAACAAGCTAAGAAAGCGGCTAGGTAAGATTCTTCCACATGCTCTGACGCTACACCAAGATCCTCAAATGCTTTCAACTTGGCAGGGACACAACGCCTAGCTGAACCAATGGCACCTGACGAGTCTTAGTCTCATTTTGGCTCAGTGGTCATGTTGCAACCACTTTTCTTCGAAGGCTTCTAAAACTTCATGGCATCCCAATACCAAAATTGAATCCATGAAGAAATCTTCATGCTTGACTTGCCCTAAGCCTCCTAGGAAAGCTTGTGATATGCCCAAAACAAGTAGCGGCAACTTGCAAGTAATCATCGGCTATTGCGATGAAAAAATTCCTCCACGCTAAGAACAATCTCATTGTAAAACTTACCCTGGATCAGCAAACCTTCTATCTTGTGGAGATCCCAGAATGAAATCGACATCTCCCCTTGTGATGTGTGAAGTTTGTTGGTCGCTGAACACCAATGCTTAAAGAACACATAAAGGACAAAAGGATAGCGATCATAACTAAACAAAGATGCATACACGGCGTGATAAAGGCCCATATTGGTAAGTACATCTTTAGATGGGCTCAAGACATCTTCAAGCCACTCTCAATAAAACTCAGCAAAGATAGCCTTTGCAGTAGTAGACAAGATGCCATTCCAAGTCATAGCTCTGTTATGGATGTGATCACCAAGAAGCTCAAATGAAGTCGGTGAATTGTCACGAACATGGTGCAAAGGATTCAAGATAAGAATCCTCAACATACACGCCTTCTTCTTTGTATTTGGTCGACTAAAATCTGTCACCTTCCAAGATACTTTAGAAGACCATTACTTGATATGCATCAAGTTGTCATTTGCAGGAAGAACAAGTGTCTTAGGGCCAGTCAATGGCCCACAAAGTTTCAACATCGTTCCCTTATCTTGTGAGTCACCTTCCTTAGTAAGAATAGTGATGGTATTGCTCTTAAAGCACTTGAAAAATACCTTGGCTACAATGAAAAGAAAAAAGAAAAAAAGACAACATAAGCATAAGGTAGGATGGCAAGAAAAAAAGAAGAAGAAGATTGCTTCACTAAAGCAAAAGACATGCCAGACAAACCTCGTTAATGTTGAAAGATGGCAATGACAAAGTCACAACAGCGAAAAGAAATCAGCCACAAAGCTTGAGCAGCATGGCAAAAAAGGCAACTACAAGATGGTCTTTCAAAGCACACTACAATAGCAAAGAAAATTAAAATGCTACGCAACCCCATAGCAATTACACAAGTAGTTTCTTGCACTGCACGGCAACGTCACCACCGAGGGAAAACTATGACCAAAAGGCACTACATGCGGTAAAAAACGACTCATTGCAACAAACTCCAAACAACAAAACTCATGGCGGCAACAGCAAAAAAATTGTTTTTGGGGGGGGGGGGGAGGGCATGGCTGCAAGCAAAGTCAATATGTACGACAAGAAAAGTTTGTGGAAAAAAACACACACCCAATTGCCCTATAAATAAGGGTCAAATGCTTCCTAATGCTATAGGGAAGTACATACCAAATAGCAAAAGGAAAATCAAAACAAGGAAGCACATTCTAGCCGCAAGAAGGAAGCAAATTCCAAAGCAAAAAAAAGCAATGCTATACACGGCACTAAGGGAAAAAGCATTCTGTTTTTACAACAAAATCAGCAAAGAAA
This sequence comes from Pyrus communis, assembly GCF_963583255.1. Lineage (NCBI taxonomy): Eukaryota > Viridiplantae > Streptophyta > Magnoliopsida > Rosales > Rosaceae > Pyrus > Pyrus communis. The sequence goes on along the minus strand of NC_084805.1, from coordinate 12,715,169 downwards.
AGAAATGGAAAAAAAAAAATTAAGGAAAGGGATTTAAAATTTCCAAAATATTAAAGGAAAGTACTTTTCCTTGCCAAAATACAAAAGGGAATCCTCCAAAGCAAGGACAAGCCTTCAAGTTTCCCAAACCAAAGGGGAAAACACCCCCTTGGTCGAGAAAATGGAAGGGGAAAGGAAAAAAAAAATGCACATCCTACTTACCCAAGGACAAGTATTAAATCTTTCCAAAACTTTGAAGGAAATCACCGTCATTACCAAAATTAAAGGACGTTCCTACGTAAGAAAGGAAAAACATTTTTTCCCATAACCACAAGGAAAAAATCCAGTCTCAAAATACACCAAATGTATTTTGTCAAAATTATGGAAAATCAATATGCACAATAAGTATATGCCGATTTATCCATTTCCAAAATTTCTTTCAAGATCAAGCTTCTACGGCTTTTGAAGAAAAAACAATCTCATTTCTTTCAAGACCAAGCCTCTACGGCCTTTGAAGAAAAAAAATTTCATTTATTTCAAGATCAAGCTTCTACAACCCTTGAAGAAAAATCTCATTTCTTTCAAGATCAAGCCTCTACGGCCCTTGAAGAAAAAAAAAATTCATTACAATTCAAGATTAAGCCTCTACAGGCCTTGAAGAAAATTTTCATTTCATTCAAGACCAAACCTCAACGGCCCTTGAAGAAATATTTCATCCAAGAAATACGCCTCAAAGGCCCTTGACGAAATTCATCATTTCAATTCAAGAAATACGCCTCAATGGCTCTTGAAGAAATGTTTCGTTCAAGAAATATGCCTCTACGGCCCTTGAAGAAGCAAACTAATTCAAGATCAAGTCTCAACGACCCTTGAGTTAGAGCATTCACATTGCATGACTTCAAAACACGTTTCCTACATGTGACAAGTACATGCCTACAATGCGCCTTCAAGTGGAGGCATTTGTAGACATGTAAATTTCGTTGCATGCAAATGATGCATCACAAAGCTCCATGTAGTATATGACTCAATACAAATGGACAAGTCATCAATGACATGTGGCACAAATCAAGCAAAGGAAGCTAAAAAGCATTCCTAAAATGTGGCAAAGGGGAAGAAATTTCCTTAAAATCGGCAAAGAACCCAAATTGCTCCCAAAACTGGAAAGAAAGCTAAAGCATCTTCACAAAACAAGCAAGGATTGAAGATTGCTCACAAAATAGGCAAGAAAGCCCTATAGATTTCGACCAAAGCCAAAGCATTCCTTTGAAGAATCAACAATCACTTGTGCCGATTCCTTCAAGACTTTGTCACAAGCTCAAAACTTGTAACGACGTTTGATTCAAGATTTAGTCACCAAGATCCTTGAATCAACAAAGTCCTACATCACATCACCTTTGTTGCAGCCCTAAACCTGAGGTGACGACTATCTGCGCATTGTTTCAAACTCAAAACTTGAAGCAATCATTCAATCATTCGTCCAAGATTAAGTCATCGCAACCCTTGGATCAACAACCTACACATCTACATCAAATTTGAAGACTAAATCAGAGGAAAATTATAAACAGAGATTGTAACCCTACAAATTCATCAATATAAATCTACTTTGTACACATGTTCTCGTTTCATTCGTTACAGAATTTTTGTGTTTACAGTACTTTTTAAACTTTTAGCACTTTTAGCTTCAATTTTTTTACTGCTAAAATTCATTCAATCTTTCTAAAAATAAAGGACACTCCAGAAAAAGTTTACATGTGTGAAGTTTCATCCATGCATGTTTTGAGTTTTCCATCAAAATCCAACGTTGTGTAAACTTAAAGTTTCCACTGTCCACTTGGGTTGAAGAGTGGAGCTACTTCTAACCTATTCAATTTTCTCCCTTGAATGTGTTTTTGGTTTTTTATTTTTCAAAGTTTTATTTTTTTAAAGCTTTTCTTTAGACCATAGAAACAAAGTTGTCAGTCTTTTGTAGCATAGTGGCTTTGTGGCATGCACAATGTCCATCGGGTTTTAAGTTTGACTAACACGAAAAGAATAATATGGAGTAAGAAAAATAATTAAACATAATCAAGTGCTCCAACAAATGTTATTGTACTTAGGCTTTTGTATTTTCTGCCAGCTTGCAAGTGTGGGATGTGTAAGCTTAGCCTATTATGTATTGTTGTACAGTGTCCAATTGATATATATTGCTTCCAAATTTTGACACTCAACATTTGAACCTTGCAATCTTCTTTTCTGAGCAAATGATATTATATGCACTAAGGGAGCGGGGGGAGTGGGTTAAGTCTCACAATAGGGTTGTAATAATATGGTCTAAATTCGCCTTTAGACCTCTCACTTACAAGTGAAGAAGAATCAGTGACAAAGCTACATAGAGGAGAGGGGTGGCCGTCGCCCTCCACTTACCGGAAAACAAGCCTAAGAATGCCTCTTTGGTTCAGTCAGAAATTGGAAAGTATAGTGGCTTTTGTTAATCAAGATTAATCTTACACAGCCAGGAAGAAGAATGCAGCAAACTTAGAGAGAGAGAGAAGAAGAATCTTGTTTATATTTCTTAAATATCTAAATAATACAAGCTTGAGATATTTACACTCCTATAACCACAAGGCTAACTGTCTCAACTAACAGATCTTCTAATCTAATTACAAGTGGCAACATCTTGTACATCAAGTTTTATACTTTATCATCCCCCTGCAAACTCATGCTTCGATGCACGGAGCATGAGATTGTTACAATGAGTATGAAACAAAGGAGAACTTAAGCCTTTGGTCAAAATATCAGCAAACTGCTTTTTAGAGGACACGAACTAGACAGATAGTTGTTTCTAAGCAACTCTTTCACACACAAAATGAACGTCAACCTCAATGTGCTTAGTGTGTTGATGTTAAACAAGATTAAAAGCTAAAGCAATTGCTGACAAATTATCACAAAATAAAACAGGTGGTAAGGGTAAATGAACCTACATAAATGCTAATAGTTGCTTAATCCAGTCTATTTCAGTAGAAGTGGATGACAGGGCTCGATATTTAGCCTCTGTGGAGGATCGGGAAACTGTTAACTGCTTCTTGGAAGACCAAGAAATAGGATTGTTCCCTAAAAACACAGCCGAGGCAGTAGTAGACCTTCAATCATTAGGGTTTCCTGCCCAATCCGCATCACTGAAGGCTTTTAATTGCAGTGATCCCTTGGAATAATAGATGCCATGATGAAGGGTACCCTTTAAATAACTCAGGATACGTTTGACAAGAGTGAAATGGGAAGCTATAGGAGTTTGCATGAACTGACACACTTGATGGACAAAAAAGGCTATACCAGGCCTTGTAAAAGTTAGATACTGCAAAGCACCAACCACACTCCTATACAAGGTAGGATTGTTATAGGGATCACCATCATCTTTGAGAAGCCTGATGTAGGGCAAACAAAGAGTGTCACAAGGTTTGGAATCAACCATCTCAGTCTTCGTGAGAAGATCTAAAATATATTTGGATTGAGACAAACGTAAACCAGTTGCAGTTTTTGAGATTTGAATGCCTAGAAAGAAATGCAAGTCCCCTAAATCCTTGATGTCAAACTCAACTATTAATGCATCAATAACTTGTTGTATAGCTACAACTGCACTTCCTGTGATGATAATGTCATCCACATAAAGCAATATAATGACAATACCAGAGTCAACCTTCTTGACAAACAAGGAGGAATTGGAATAGGTATTTCGAAAACCCAAGTGAGGCAAGAACTTTGTAAATCTATCATTCCAAGCTCGAGGAGGTTGCTTAAGTCCATATAGAGACTTGTGTAGCTTACAAACTAAGTGAAGGTAATTAACATCTGCAAACCCCAGAAGCTGAGCCATATACACTTCTTCTTCCAAAATGCCATGTAAAATGGGATTTTTTTTTTACATCGAGTTGCCTAAGGGACCAACTGAACTGAGCTGTAAAAGCTAATACAAGCCTAACAGTTGTGGGTTTAACCATAGGACTAAAGGTTTCCCCGTAGTCAATTCCAGGTTATTGACTAAACCCTTTAGCTACTAGGCGAGCTTTATGACAAGCAATAGTGCTATCAAAATGCCTCTTAATCTTGAATATCCACTTACATCCCACTAGGTTCTTTGTAGAAGGCAACATCACCAGACTCCAGGTACCTTGTTTATTTAAAGCACTGACCTCTTCTTGCATAGCTTTAAACCAAGTGGGATCCTTCATTGCAGTTTTATATGAAGTTGGTTCACTGTTAGACAAATCAGTATACTCAGACTCCTGAATAGTAGCCAACAAAGCTTTCTTTTTTATAATCCCACTTTTGCTCTGAGTTTGCATAGGATGCAAATTGAGTAGTGGAACCTCTAACACCATTGGTAATGTTTCAGGACAAAATTGATCTTCTAGAGTAGAATCAGGACTATTGACAAATGCCACATGGACTTGAGGATTAGAAGTGGAAGAACCAGTAATGGACTGAGATGACAGTGGTGATGATGTAATTGGAGAGAGTGATATGTGAGAAGTAGCCGGGACAAATAAAAAATCTTGAGATGAAGTGGAAGGAGAGGTAGGCATAGGCAAAACAACATTATTAGTGGAAATCACAAGCAATGGAAGTTGTGAACTGTGAGTTGCAGAAGGTATAAATGTTGATTTATTATGTACAAACAAATCTGTGTAAGGGAATTGAATGTCATCAAATACTACATGCCTAGAGACATAAATTCGTTGCTTTGAAACCTCATAACAAAAATTCCCTTTATATTTGGTAGCATATCCCAGAAAAATGCACTTAGTAGTTTTGGCTTGTAATTTGGTTGCATTAAAAGGCTTTAATAATGGATAACAAGCACATCCAAATGTTCTGAGATGTGAAATAACAGGACTATGCCTAAACAAGAGTTCAAAAGGAGATTTATTTTCTAGCACTGGAGTTGGCATTCTATTAATGAGGTATATGGTTGTTTGACAAGCATAGGACCAAAAATATACAAGCAACCTAGCTATTTGTAGAAGTGTCACAGTAGTTTCAATAATATGCGTATGCTTTCTCTCAGCTAAGCCATTTTGCTCAGGTGTATAGGGATATGAAACATGATGGGTAATTCTTTTCGCTAAAAGAAAAGATTGAAATGGTTTACTAACATACTCCCCCCCTCCATATCTTTGTAAAGTTTGAATAGTAGTTACAAACTAAGTAACAACAAATGAATGAAAGGCAACAAAAGTAGCAAAGACATCAGATTTATTCATTAATGGAAAAAGCCAACAATGTCTTGTACATTCATCAATAAAGTTCATATAATATTTGTAACCATCAATTGAAACAGGTGTTGGACCCCAAAGATCAATATGCACAACAGTAAATGGTTTTACAGACTTATTGGTACCTAGTGGAAATGGAAGTTTACAAAATTTACCCTCCAAACAACTAAAGCACATGACAAGTAATGAAACTTTGGAAAGGGAATATTGGCTTGACTTACCATCAAAGAAACAATGTTATTGGATGGATGAACTAGTCTATTGTGCTAAGTGGTAGAATGAATATGGTGACCAAAAAATGCTTTAGTTTGAAATGGTACTGATTTTGATGCATGAAAGATTGCAGAAAGGCAAGGAATCAGATATAGTCCATTACCACACATTCCTTTGTAAATGATCCTCCCTATGGCCTTGTCCTGTATCCAGAAGCAGAAGGCATAAAAAATTAGCCAGCAATTATTATCTAAACAAATTCGATGCACAGACAACAAGTTTTGTGTCAACTTAGGAACATATAGCACAGAGTTGAGCTTAATTGGATACACATAATTCATTTTGGGAATATTGAGAACTGTACTACCAATATGAAACACAAACAAACCTTCACCATTGGCAATTTGAATGGTTTTAAATGTAGGATATGGAGAGGACAAAGATAGATTGCTAAGATCAGCAGTTATGTGATTGGTAGCCCCAAAGTTAGTGAGCCACACTTGAGGATTAGAATGAGAAGTAGATGGTGCTGAAGAGGACTAAGTCATCACAGTATGCATAGCCTGTAAAGATTGTTGCTGAGAAGGAAAATGTTGAGACTACATTGGTGATGACTGAAATGTAGCGTTATAACTTGGAGCACCAAAGTTGGAGGAATGCAATTGAGAAGGATAGAACTGTCGAGCCAACAAAATTTGGACCCTTATCATTGGAAAAATAGTACCATGTATTGTGATTATGTTTGCCATAAATTTGACAAGGAACTCTATCAGGAGGTTTAGATTGACACAACGGTGTTGTGTGTCATTCAGCATTGCAAATTTGGCAAGAAGGCAGCTATGGTGCACTTGGAGTACCAAAATACTGGACTGGTGATTGACCAAGTATTCCTAGATTTGGTGTAGGAAGCACGTGTGTTTGAGTAGACTGTTTGAGTGGATAGAACCGAACCCTTTGATTAAACCTGCCCTTGCCTTTATTTTTGTTCCCATTAAATTGCTTATAACCATTAGAAAAGAATTGAGACTGACCAGGTGCATGATTAGAAGATTGACCCTTTCCAGGATGAAAGACATTATTTGCAACCATGGCAGTAATAAATGGTGCAGTTGTAGAGTTTTCAACTATGATCTCTTCAGCAAGCAACTGAGATCAAAAGGTGTTGTATTCAGGGAGTAAACCATTGAGAGCAAGTATAACAATATCTTCATCTAGAAAACCCCATAGTTGCTAAGTAATCTTCAGCCTCTTTGATTCTATGAAGATACTGAGACATAAAGTCAGAACCTTTCTTAGTGGTCTGAAGATTATACTTCATTTGAAAAATACTAGCCTTACACACAGTCGAGAACTGTTCTTTCAAACAAGTCCAACTATCATGAGAACTCTTACTACCAATAGCACAGGATACAGCAACAGGAGACAAAGTGGCAGTGACCAATTGCATTATAGCTCTATCATGCATTTTCCAAACCACAAATGCATCAGATTTAATAGAAGTATTATGGTCAGAGTGTATACCAGATTTTCCCTTGTACCGTCGAGGTTTCCCCAAAAAAAAAAAAGAATGTATACCAAATTCACCAGATGGAACTAAATGTTGAGCAGGACAGGGGTGCGAGCCATCAGCAAACCCCATAATTCCATTGCTTTCCAACAAAAGTTGTAGCTGAAAGTGCCAATTAAAGTAATTGGAGTCATCCGATTTTACATTCACCGAGGTCGAAATGGTGGAGATTAAGGCAGTGATTGGAGATTGCACAAGTTGAAGTTGCGTTGCAGTCACCATGGAGATTACTTAGAAAAATTCTCAGTGAGGAATTATAGCAAACAGCTGATATGCAAGAATCGAGGGAGCATAAAGGATGATCGAAGAAGGAACACGACCAACCAAGAAACCCTAGAAATCAGAATTGCAAGAAGACGAAGAGAAATGGAGATACCAAAGACAAATTTATGAATGCGAAGATGCCTTCAAATTGAACAGAAGCAAAGAAGCAAGATTGAAGCTTATGCGCAAGCAACAATGGCGATTGATACCATGTTAATCAAGATGAATCTTACACAGCAAGGAAGAACAATGCAGCAGACTTAGAGAAAACTTAGAGACAGAAGAAGAATCTTGTTTATATTTCTTAAATATCTAAGTAATACAAGGTTGAGATATCGACACTCCTATAACCACAAGGCTAACTGTCTTAACTAACAATCTTATACATCAAGTTTTATACTTTATCAGCTTTTTGGCATTTGTTGATGTGCAACGACTCTGCGCGCTGCAGGATTTGCTTTTATAAAAAATAAAAAAAATAAAAAAATTATTAACTAAAATAACACAGTTTTACAGCTTCATTAAAACACAATAATAAAATATTGTGTGGACCACTGGTCCCCATTAGCCATCACCCCGTTCAATTTCCCATCTCTCACTCACACTTTACCAAACGCAACAAATCCCCCAATTCCTAGCTACCATTTCAATCACCGTTACGCCATCTTTCCCAATTTTATGTAAATTTTTTATATTCTAAATTTATATATTATTTCAAACCCTAATTAATTATTCAATACAATTTTTTCTGTAATTAGTATAGAATAATATGATAATATATTAATATGGATATTGATTATTGATATGAATTCTATGATTATTGATGGCAATGAAATTATGTTTAGGGTAAAAAATGAATTCTTTTTATTGATTGATTAATTGAATTATTGAATAATGTATGCGATTATTCATACTGATTAATTGAATTGAATTTTTGTTTATTAAATAATTTGTATGATTATTAGTATTGATTAATTGAATTGTTGGATTGATTAGTTATTAGTCATATCACTATAGTCTAAGAGTCTAAGAGTTTTTTTTTTTTTCCATGATACAGTTAAGTAATGCAACAATACTATAAAAGAAAAGAAAAAAAGTGCTTAAAATCCTCCTTCAAATATTCCGAGTAGTTCACAACAAAGTGAGGCTATTGAGTTGGATGAATTATTGGCTAATCTTCCTGCAAACCTTAAACATAGACGTCAAATGCTTGCTTATCCACCTAATTATCGCGAAGCAATTCGTAGACACTCTTCAAATGATTATTGTCAACCTAAAGACCACATCATTTCCAAGAAAAGCTAGCAACAATCGATGTTTTATTACGGTTGGGATCAATGGTTAAATGATAGCATGATTGTTTACATTGAGATACATGTATTTGCTTTTATTGACAATAATCTATTATGCACGTTTTCATAACATGAAACCTTGCCAACAACAATTGTAATTTGGTTGTTGCCCCTTTTTTTTTTTAACTTTGAACATTTTAAGTTTGCCCCTCTCCTCGGCAATTCCTAGCTTCGCCACTGATAGGAATACTACTAGACCTTAATACTAAATGGATTGAACCTTAATAATGGAAGTTTTGACACTCAATGGAGAGTTTTTATCATTAATAGCTAAAATTTATCCCATCATTTCATATATATTTGCAGAAAGCGTACACGAATAGAGGGAAGTACCCTCAATTTTAAAAATCAAAACCTTAATGTCAATTTACCTTTTAGATGGGATGTTTTCTTCATTTTCGTCAACCTTAGACCAAGAACAGAAGCCAACAAACAGGAAAACCTATTTGTTGCAATTGAGAACTTGCGACATTTTGTGGTGAAGGCATAACTAAACAATCATGACAATCTATTTGTTCCAAGAAGAAAGATTTGTTTTATTCTTTTATAAGGCATCTTGTCTTAATTTTCATTAACCTTGGATTATTTTTCTAGTCAAGGTATATGGAATTGTTTACGAGTCTCACCATTACCATTGATATTGTTGGAGGAATTTAATTAACTGCATAACTTTGCAGACCAACAAAAACTGGGTAGTTAAATCGAAAGAGATCAAGTTTCTATTGATTGGTAAATTTGATGAAGTTCTGGTTTCATTCGTCTGGTTTTTCATTCCCTGTTTTCATCATACTTTTTAGGATGATAGATCCTACTATTCCAATTTCATTCTCCCCAAAACAATTAGATTTATGTTATTACAAACTATTCACGGTGGTTCACCAGTTTATAAATCGAATTTATCATAAATAGCAAAAAATTAGTCCTTAATATGTCAATTTTTATAAAAACTTTCAAATATATCCAAAATATCATTTAAATAGACACGAATACCCCTGAAAGTTAAAAACCAAAAAAACTAAAAAACAAAAGCCCTATTAGATGAGAAATTAGAGAATATGATGGCACAACCCTAGACGTAAGAAATGGTGGAGACATGTGCATAAGAGAGTGAAAGCATCGCCTGCTAGTATGAAACAGTGAAGAATTGTGCAGCCCTAAACGACAGTGAGTGTAGATGGTGACAACTTAATATCTAGACATTGTGGGTCTATCTTCTTCTCATAAACTTGTTACAAGGACATAGAATTTAGTTTGAAGTTTAACACATATAGTGATGATGACAATTTGTTGTTAACAAGTCCATGTTTATGAATATTGTTAGTGCAAGCTAAGCATGATCTGACCAATTTTTCAATGACGTATTTGCCAGCAGAATCAATCACCACCATAGTCCTCAATTTCATGGGTCAACAACACTTGATTATAGCACAGGAAGTCTTTTAGTTAACAACTAGCTATTCATATAAATTGAGGGGTATTTGTATCTATTTAAGTGAGATTTCAAATATATTTGAGAGTAAAAATTAACATATTTGAATTTAAGGGTTAATTTTTTGCTATATTTGATAAATTCATTTATAAATCTCTATCCACCAGTTTACGGATCACCAAGTTTGATCATCAACCCACAAGATTATGTAATTAAACTTATGTTTAAAGGGCATTTGAGACTATTCAAGTGGCATTTTTGCTATATATGAAATTCTTTATAAAAATTGACATTTTTGAAATGATGGGTTAAGTTTTGGCTATTAAGTATAAAAACTCATTAAAATTTTGATTTTATTAGTATGCTCTTTTAGTTCTTCCAATTATAAATAATCCTAAATGAAAAACATTAAAAGAAATTAGTGACACATAAGGAAAAAATGTAAATACATAATGTATAGAAATGATTATACCGAAATATGTTAAATTGACTTATTTGTACCGAAATATCTGCACCTAAGTGTTTGTACCAGAATATATTATAATGAATTACTGCACTTAAATATTGTTCCAAAATGTTTGTACCGAACTATATTATAATGAATTTGTGTACCTACATGTTAGTATCGAAATATATATATATATATATATATATATATATACACACACCAAATGGGGCGGAACTAACAACAGGCGGCAAAGCCGGCCATAGAATATAGAGTGCGGAAGTAAAACATAAAATAGCAGCAGGCGGCATAGCCGTCCATAGAATTTAAAGTGCAGAAATAAAACATATAAAAATAGAGTAGCATATCAAAATAATGAATTAAATGTAATGATGCAAATATATTTGGAAAATAAGTTTTATTGAAAACTTACTGCAATGCAGATAACAAACAGGTATTGCCTAATGGCAGATGAAACAAGTAAACAAAGAGATGGAGCTCGCAGGCATCCTGAATAATATATATGTATTACAAGTGTTTGAATAATCTCAGAGAAATTATATTGAACTGAACTTTTGAAGTTAAAAACTTATGTTCTTCTTCTGAAGATGAATCCTCGTTATATAGAGCGAGGAGACTGAATGAGACTTGGCCAATTGATCCGGGAATCCCGCTGTCTGCTAAAGCTGGGTGAATGAATAGTGAAGATGCTTTGATTCTTTTACAAAAGTTAAATGAATAGTGACATTTTTTGTTTTTCACTATTGTGAATAGTGACCTTTTTGTTTTCACTATTGTGAATAGTGACCTTTTTGTTTTTCACTATTGAAGAATAATGCTTTGTCTTTTGCGGAAGAGATGAAAGCAGCTACTGCTGATGATGTTGTTGGGCTGACACAATCACATGGGCAAATATTGTGTCTCAGATATCAAATGGGTCCTGGAAATCTTGAAAATCTGCTTGATCAGCCCATTTGGCGGGAAGCTGAGACGAGGCAACAGAATTATCTGAATCTGAGTCTGAACCTTTTTTCTTTTGCAGCAATGCTGCTTCCGCCATTAGCAGCTGAGCCATATCCAGCAGTTGGGTAGTTTTTTCTTTCTTTAAGCTGGAGGACTTGGCTGACTTGGAAATTCCTTTGAGAGAGGAAGATGGACTGATGTCTGATAAGGACTGAACTGGTTCCTGAGCTTTTGGTAATTCAGGAAATTGCTGATTTTCTGGCAAAGCCTGTGATGAAGAAGCTGAAATCTTGATTGGCTGTGCCTGAGGAGAAACTTGAGGAAATTCCATTTTTACAAAATCAATAATTTTTTGGTGGTTGAATTTGTCCCACCATTTTACCCATCGGGTTCTGTAAATTCCACCAGTATCAACTTCAAAGTTCCATTTGAGAATCCAAGGGATTTTGTACTTGGCCATGAGGAGTGAGAAAATAGTAACTCTGTTGTCGAATCGACTTCTATCAAATCTGGGCTGGAAATTGTTGATGAGAACATGACGGAGGTCTTCTGGAATGATGGAAGAACTTGGGCCATGAGAAGCCCACCAATCTGGAAACCAGGCGAGAAACCGAAGTTTGAAATTCTTATCAAAAGTTATGAACCATGAATGGCTGAAATCTTCTGTCTGATGAAGAAAAATGTTGGTCCATGCTTGGATGTAATCATAATAATTGTAGTGGTTATTCGGGATGAGAACATGCTGAGTATGGAGGGGTTTTGTGTGATAAAGGGGAATTCCCCATTCGAGTTCAGAAAGGAATTTTCCAATATGGAGAGAATGGTACAATATTTTGTTTTGATGAGTGGTACTGTAAATTGGCTTAATAGCAATGCTTTCTGTTTCTGAAAGGATAGCCTGGTAATATTTTAGGCTTTTATATGATTCAGTTGGTAAGAAATGAAAATTTGGTGGAAGGAGTAATTTGGCAATGCGCTATGGGGGTTGGTTTTTGTCAATATGAAGAGGAATGCTAAAAAGCTTTTCAGAATGAGGGTTCTGGACATATGGTGATGTTTTAGCATAGCTAGGTGTTTTTGGTTGTGAGGGAGCTGGAGAACGAACTGATGAGTAAAGATCATAAGGGGTGGCTAAGGCCGTTTGGTAATTTGGTCGGATATTTCCTACTGTTGATCCTAAGGGAGTAAATCTGTTTGTAATGGCGAGGGCCGATGAAGAGTCGGGAATAGACTCTTGTTTTAGTGGTGCTGGGGTTTGGGTAAGGGTGGCTGGGAGCCTTCGTTGCTGAGTAGGATTAGTACCCATTCTTCCCCTGCAAAAATTCTCTGGTCAGAAAATCTGGTATGCAATTCTGGCTGCCTTTAATGTATTCAATTTCAAAATCAAAAATACTTAATATGGCTTGCCAGCGTGCAAAAATCTGTTTTGATGCAATATTTTGAACATCTTTTTGTAAAACATGTTTGGCAAATTTGCAATCAACACGTACTAAAAATTTTTGATTTAATAAATCATCTTGGAATTTGCTAATGCATAATACAATTGATAAAATCTCTTTTTTAATAGTACTATAGTTACTTTGAGCCGGATTCCAAATTCCTGAATGGAAACGAACAATTTGTTCAGGAAATTCGGAAAAAGTTTTCTGTTTGAGGATACCTCCATAACCGATATCGGATGTGTCGGTTTCAACTATTTTGAGAGAGTCGGGAGTTGGAATGCCAAGGCAAGGTAAAGTCTTGACATGATTTTTTATCTGTTTAACAATGGAAGTATGGTTTTGAGACCATGATGGAGGATTCTCCTTGAGACGATCAAACAAAGGTTTACATTGTTGACGAAGATGAGGATAAAATTCTGAAACATAATTGAGAGATCCAAGGAATCTTTGAAGCTGGGTTTTATCAATAATTTGATCTGGAAATTTATCAGCAAACTGGATGACTCGATCAATTGGTTGGATGGTAGACCTGTAAATATGGTAACCTAAAAATCTAACTTTAGTTTGAAATAACTTAATCTTAGATGCCGAGACGACTAACCCATTAGACCTAATGATCCTAACAAATGCATGCAAATGCTTCCAATGCTCATCTATTGATTTTGAGAAAATTAATACATCATCAATATAAACAATCGAAAAATGGCTGTATTGATTAAAAATCTCATTCATGATATTTTGAAATTCACTTGGTGCGTTTTTCAAGCCGAATGGCATTACATTCCACTCATAGTGTCCGAAAGGAGTTACAAAAGCAATTTTATACTTATCAGATTCATGAATTTGGATTTGCCAAAAGCCTGATTTCATATCAAATTTGGAAAAAACAGTTGCTTGAGAAAGTCTTTTTATCAAATCTCTTTTGTTAGGAATTGGATATCGGATCCATTCTAAAACATCATTCAAGGGTTTGTAGTTAATAACTAATCGTGGAACGCCGCATTCTAATTCTGCATTTTTCTGGACATAAAAAGCAGGGCAAGACCATGGAGACTTGCTTTTACGGATAATTCCTTTTTCCAAAAGTTGATTAATTTCTGTTTTACAAAACTCTAAAACTTCTTGGTTCATTTGAATCGGTCGTGCTTTCGTGGGGATTTTTTATTCAATAAAATCTTTAATATAAGGTAGTTTAACAATATGCTGTTTTTTGTGCCAAAAAGCATTTGGAAGATCGGAACAAATTTCTTTAGTAAGCTTATCGGAAAACTGACGAATAGCATTTAACAAAGATTTGTTCGTCAACTGTTCTTCAATTCTTTTGTGAATAATTTCTTCTTGTAGAAATGCAATTTGTTGGGATTTTGCAGTAATCTGGTTGAGGGTTTTTGAAACATTATTTTGTTGAAGTTGTTTTAACTTTTTAAGATCTGTTTCCATGCAAAATTCAAAAGTAATTTTTTGGCCAAAAACCTTGGTAGAAATGCAGTTATGATGAACTTTGAAAGGATAAATTAATGCAATGAAAGGGAGTCCCAAAATAACTGGATCAGAAATATTTTTGATTAAAACAAATGGAGTTTTAAAACAAATATTTTGTTGACAAACATGGGCTTTGGGAATTTCATATTTTAATTTCATCGGGGATTGATTTGCAGCGCTAAGTGTTTCCGTAGACTTGTGAAAATATTTAGTAGGTATTAATCCTTCTTGAATGCAATTTAAATCTGCACCTGAATCAATTAAAGCGATGGTTTCTAAATGAAAATCTTCGATTACTATCGTAACTTTAGAATACCATTTTCGAATTCTTATTTTATCTAAAAGACTTAAAACAAGTTCTTTTGAAGAAGAAGATTTAGCTGAGTGAGCGTCGGAATCGGAATTTGAGGAAGAACCATTTTGTTCTTGGACGAGCTCTTACGTACGTACTCTACTGAGTTGTGAACGAATTTCGGTATTTTCGGATTTTAAAAACTTAATTTCCGATTTGATTTGATTAACTTCTTTTTGCAGATCTTTGAGGGTGATCTCCTTTTTGTGTTTATTAAAACGTTCCAAAGTGGTACTGAGAGAAATCTTTTGAGAAGAAATTTGACTAGTGCCAGGTTCATGAGAAGAAATCAAATTTTT
The DNA here is from genome assembly GCF_963583255.1 of Pyrus communis. Classification (NCBI taxonomy): domain Eukaryota; kingdom Viridiplantae; phylum Streptophyta; class Magnoliopsida; order Rosales; family Rosaceae; genus Pyrus; species Pyrus communis. The sequence continues at coordinate 12,700,133 of NC_084805.1, read as the reverse complement.
GAGTTTTTTCAAATAAAAAGATTTTAAATCAGGATCATCGACTTTACTAATTAATTCCATTAAAAACTCTTCTTGTTCTTCTTGCTTATTAAGCACTGAAATTTTGTTACAACAAGTGTCCGTGCACCCAAACTTAATGTTTGGTGAGGAGACGTTGCTAGAACTGCTAGAGTCGGAGACGGAAAAATCGGGATTTTTATCAGATTGACTAGAGTCGGTATTTCTAATTTCTAAAGCCTGGATAAGTTGAACCTTCTCTTCTTCAGAGATTTTTAGTTGGTTAATAACCTTTTTAACCTTGCATTCATTTGCATAATGACCAAATTTACCACACTTGTAACACTTTCCCTTTTTATTTTGAAAATCCTTTTTAGACTTTCGAAAAGGTTTTTTGTTTGAAGATGGTTTTTCATAAAATTTATTTGTCTGAAAAGGTTTGTTGGAAGATCTTTTGTTTTTATAAAATCTGGATTGATGTTTAGAAAACTTGCTGGTTTGTTGTGCTTTTTTCTTTTTACTCGAATGAGCGATTGGAGGTAAACCATATTGTTCACAAAATGTTCCAAGTTCGTATTTAGCAATAGATTTATCTTTATGAACTTGTTTTGAAATCTTCATGTCGATACACATTTTCAATCCTTCCTTTTGAATAACATTAACTATGTTACCATAAGTAAGGGTATGATAAGGTATGACACCTTCTTCATTTACTAAAACATTTCGAATTTTGTGAGCAAAAAAATTTGGTAAACCATTGATAAATTTTTCTTTCCAAAAAGGTTGATTACTATCTTCCCGAAGCATAACTCTGGATATGAAAACATCTTTATACCATCTGAAATCACTTAAGGTTAGACACCTTAAATTACTTAGTTGGTCGTGAATACGCGTAGTAACGTTGCTGGGTGTTCCTATAAAGTGTTCTATAATCGTATAAAGTAAAGTATTTACTCCGTCGGGTATTCCCTGTCCTATCGTTTCGTCAAAAATGGGAAATCCTTCCTCATCTTTTTTGACCGCAAAGCGTATTTCATCTCTGGACTGAGAAGTTAAGTGCTTCTCCCACCAAGAATGAAGCATTCCAGTGAAACCAGTGACGAGAAGATCAACGATTTGTGTTTGTGTAAAATTGTGATTTGAAATGTAGCTATTAGCAACCATGGACATGTGTTGAAGTTTGTTCAAAAGTTCTTGTTCGGATAAGCCATCTATGTTCCACTCATAAAGTTTGTCGGCTGAAACTGAAAATTGATTTTGAATATTTCGTTCTTCAAATTGAAGGTCAGGAGGAGTTGGCCTGGGATACCAGTTTTTTGTGAGAAAAGTAGGGTTGACCGGATGAGTACGAATACGTTTTAAATCAAGAGTTGGTTGAAGATCAATGTTGTGAAAAGCATTTTCAATATTTTGAATAGCAGAACTAGTTTCCGTGTCCTGAGAAGAATCTGGATCATATGTGTTTTCTTCTTCGACAGAAACATCATTGTTTTGCAAAACACTAACAACTTTCTCCTTTTTGAGCTCAGTGAGCATATGATCAATTTTTTGTAAAGTAGTCATGGATTTTAAAGCAATGGAACTTGAAGAAGTATCAGTAAAATTTACTAAAGGTTTTTCTTTTGGAGAAGAAATTGGTTGAGACAATTTGTCGATTTTGGTTTCAATTTTGTCTAACTGTTTTCCAATAGTATGAAGACTTTGGTTTGTAAAATTATTCTGTTCAATGGCAGGTTTAAAACCAGAATCTTCTTTTGGAATTTTGAAAGGGGTTGCAGGAATGTTGGTATTACCAGTGGAAATTAAAATAGTTTCTTTGGGAGGATGACTAGAGGAAACCAAAGTTTTGTCTTCCTTAACCCAATTTTCTTTGGTAACAACCGTAACTTTGTTTTTTGTTTCATAATGTTTTTCAATAAAATCAAAGAAAGATATTTCAAATTGGTATTGTTCCACAAAAGCTTTCCATTCGGCATATATGGCTAGCTTTTCTTCATCACAATACTTTTTTCTAAAAATATTTCTTCTGGGGATGTTTTCCTCAGAAGCGATGTCAGCTTTAAGCTTCCTCCATCTTATTTTATGTGGTTTGTTTAAAACAAGTAATTGGTGATTCACCGATGTTGTTTCAAAATCAGAAGGAGTTGGAGAAGTGGGTTCTTCTTGGTTTGGAGGATGATAAACAGGATGTGCAACTTGTGAAGAAGTGTCGACAGACTTTAATTTGAGTAAATCATTGACTAAATCTTGTTGTGCAGCTTCCTGCTCTTTTAACTTTTTGTTTACTAAAGATTTGATCAAATCTTGATCTCGACCCAGTCTATCGGTTGACGTGGATCCAGAAAAAGACTGTCTGCTAGGAGTAAAAGATTTGTGTGACAAAACTGATTCACAAGATTTTCTTGCTGGACGATCAAAATTGATTTTAACTGTGCTGTCAAAATATTGTTCAATGTTGTCAAGATTAACGAGGCTGTTTTGAACGGAAACCGGCTTACTTTCATTAATTAAACACCAATCTGAGGGGAGACTGATGTCTGACCACCTAATGGTTCTTGGTACTCTTATGTTTGCGCTTTCTTGGGTTGTTTAGATTAAAAGAGTGTGGTCGCGAGGACTTTTGTTCAAAGCTTGAAAATTCATGTTTGTGCCAGTGACTTTGTAATAAATTCTAAAAATAAGTGCCAAAGGTTGTGTTCCTTCCAGGACTTGGTACCCGGAGGTTTTGATATTAAGAGTAAGAGCTTTTAAAACATGTGGGTCTGAAAGACTTATTGTGAGATCTGGAAAACAATCAAAATGGATAGGTCCGTTATAAAGACTTGATTCAATCATTCCAAGAATACTATCGTTAAAATCAGTAAATCGGGCGTCACGAAGACATAAAAGAATAGATGTATTAAGACCTTTTCGTGTTAAAGGTTTAACAGCGATTTGAACTAAACCAATGTGAAGATAGTTATGACCGTTTTTGCGATGCGCTTTGATTTGTTCTGGAGAAAATAATTGACAAGTCTCATGTTCTTTGCTAAGAGCATAAGCCTTCTCAACTGTTTTGACGTGATGTTCGGATTTAAAAGAGGTCAAAGACCATTTTTTCTTGTAAATATTTTGGGTTGAAACTTTTGGAATGTTCCAGTCGGAAAAATCAATACTTTCGTCTGTTTGAAAATCTAGTTTTTGTTCTTCATTGACAATGTCAGGTATAGTTCCTAAGTTGGATCTAGAGCTAGTGCTGGCCATTGAACTAGATCTAAATAATCTACTCATGAAATGCACAAAACAAGTATATTATATGCAAGACTTAAAAGATTCACCTTCCTCGTATGTCTAGACTCTTCCCCCGCTCATGCGCTCCGCTCATGCCTCTCCTGTGACTTATTGTTTGGTCCACTTGATCAGCCCAATTGGCGGGAGGCTGAGACTCTGCATCAGAAGCGTCAGAGTCCGAGTCGGAACCTTTCTTTTTCTGTAGCCTTGCTGCTTCAGCCATGAACTGTTGAGCCAAGTCCAGAAGCTGGGAGGACTTATCAGAATTCTCCTTTTTCTTTGAGCTAGAGGACTTAGAACGTTTTCCTTTGAGGGAAGATGACGGACTAATGTTTGATAGGGATTGAATCGGCTCCTGGGTTTTTAGCAACTCAGGAAATTGCTGATGAACTGGCAAAGCTTGTGAGGACGAAGTTGAAACTTTGATTGGCAGTGCCTGAGAAGAAGCCTGGGGAAATTCCACTTTTACAAGATCAATAATTTTTTGGTGGTTGAATTTATCCCACCATTTTACCCATCGGGTTCTGTAAATACCACCAGTGTCCACTTCAAAGTTCCATTTGAGAATCCATGGGATCTTGTACTTGGCCATGAGCAGTGAATAAATAGTAACTCTGTTGTCGAAACGACTTCTGTCAAAACTGGGCTGGAAGTTGTTTGTGAGTACATGACGAAGGTCATCTGGAATGATAGAAGAGCTTGGGCCATGGGTAGCCCACCAATCTGGAAACCATGCTAGAAACCGCAATCTGAAATTCTTATCAAAGGTTATGAACCATGAATGACTAAAGTCTTCTGTCTGGTGGAGAAAAATGTTGGTCCATGCTTGGATATAATCATAGTAATTGTAATGATTGTTTGGGATGAGAACATGCTGAGTATGAAGGGGTTTTGTGTGATAAAGGGGAATTCCCCATTCGAGTTCGGTAAGGAATTTTCCAATATGGAGTGAATGATACAATATTTTGTTTTGGTGAGTGGTACTGTAAATTGGCTTAATAGCAATGCTTTCTGTTTCTGAAAGGATAGCCTGGTAATATTTTAGGCTTTTATAGGATTCAGTTGGTAAGAAATGAAATTTTGGTGGAAGGAGTAATTTGGCAATGCGCTCTGGGGGTTGGTTTTTGTCAATGTGAAGAGGGATGCTAAAAAGCTTTTCTGAATTAGGATTTTGGACATATGAAGATGTTTTAGCATAGCTAGGTGTTCTAGGTTGCGAAGGTGCTGGAGAACGAACTGAAGAGTAGGGATCATAAGGGGTGGCTAAGGCCGTTTGGTAATTTGGTCGGATATTTCCTACTGTTGATCCTAAGGGAGTAAATCTGTTTGTAATGGCGAGGGCCGATGAAGAGTCGGGAATAGACTCTTGTTTTACTGGTGCTGGGGTTTGGGTAAGGGTGGCTGGGAGCCTTCGCTGCTGAGTAGGATTAGTACCCATTCTTCCCCTGCAAAAATTCTCTGGTTAGAAAATCTGGTATGCAATTCTGGCTGCCTTTAATGTATTCAATTTCAAAATAAAAAATACTTAATATGGCTTGCCAGCGTGCAAAAATTTGTTTTGATGCAATGTTTTGAACATCTTTTTGTAAAACATGTTTTGCAGATTTGCAATCAACACGGACTAAAATTTTTTGATTTAATAAATCTTCTTGGAATTTGCTAATGCATAATACAATTGATAAAATCTCTTTTTTAATAGTACTATAGTTGCTTTGAGCCGGATTCCAAATTCCTAAATGGAAACGATATATATATAGGATAGAATCAAAGGACAAAGATTTTGACAAATATTTTTACACTTCTTTACAACCTTTAGATCTTGTAACATTCAACGGTCTTGATTAAGAGTTATGTAGAGGATTTTAAACATTAAATGAGGTATAAATTTATAATTAAGAAATTAATAAAAGTTAAAACTAAGAAAAGAATAAAAATTGAGGGAATAATCCTGTAAACATAGAAAGAAGCGAAAATGGCCGTCTTGGATGAAAATGCAGATGCACGACCATTCGAATTGCGTCCAACCCCAACACCTCGAATTCCTATCATTCACGCTGTCAAACTTAGTGTCGTTCAATTGATTGATACAAAATTCTAATAAAAAGTTGATCATTCTCCATAGGGGTAAGGTAGGCTGTGTCTACAACATCGGGACGAACAAAGAGAGGAGATTGATTGATGTGGCTAGGAAAATTTACCAACACTTCTCTTTGAACCCAGCCCATATTAAGTTTGTGCATGATAAGAGATACTTCATAGATTACGTAAAGCTAAATGCCTTGGGATGGTCCTAGCAGACGCCAGGAGGATGGATTGAAGAAGACATTGAACTAGTACATGAAGAATCCTGACTGGTGGGGGGATGTTTCTGGAACACTTGTTGCTCGCCCAAGGAAAAACTAACAAGATTTTGAAGAACTAAATTTAATCATCCTGCATATATGAACAGTAATATAGGGTTTTATTTTGCTTACCTAATGAAGATTTAAGAGACTAATAAGTAATAGCTTGATTCATTGTAGAGGGCATTAGAATTCCGTATCAATCCAAAGCATGGAGTTGCATACCTCATCGACAAAGAGGAAGATGGAGGCTACAAATTAATGGAGTTCACGATTATAGGGTTTCTTCACTTTAAATTTTATATTTATAAATTTCCTTATAAATTTTATGTTTATTCAGTTTTTTATTTTATTTTTAATATTAATTAAAATCCACATAAGCATCCATGTCATTTAATGAATAAATAAGGATCCTTGGATGTCATATAATCTAACGGCTTAAAAAGAGTGTAAAAGTATTTGTCAAAATATTTGTCTCTTGATCCTATCCCCATATATATATATATATATATATATATATATATGATGAGTTAGTCTACCTAAATATTTGTACCAAAATATATTATAATAAATTAGTGTAGACTTAGAAAAAGAAAAAATTATGAAATTACCAAAAATAAAAATAAAAATGCTGACATTTAAGTAGAACTAAGGGACTAAACTTGAATCTTGTTCAAGGCATTAATGTATCCTTTAAAAAAAAGAAGGCATTAATATAAATTTAAGAATTAAAATCTAATTTTCCATTTTTTGGTATCTTGTTAAGGGAAAAACATTTGATGTTGTGCTCTCTGTTCAGGATTAATATAATTTACTTTTTTTTTTTTTTTTGTATCTTATTCAGGGAAAAACATTTGATCTTGTGCTCTATATTCCTCTTTAAATATAATTTACTTCGTCTTTTATATCTTGTTGTGGGAAAACGTTTGATTTTGTGCTCCCTATTCATGATATATATATATATATATATATATATATATATATATATATATATATATATATATATATTTATCTTGTTAAGGGAAAAGCAATTGATTTTGTCTTCTCTATTCATGATTAAATATAGTTTTTTTTTTATACAAAATATAAGTGACTTATTGTAAGTTTGTAACCCTCTCGTGTTTGTATTAGGGGTCTGGCTCCAATGCTATATTTAGTAGTTAAATTTAATTTTCATAACTATTTAGATTTTTTATTTCAATCTTAGTCAATTATTTCAATCTCATGTTTGAAGAAATTTCCAAAAATTAGAGAAAAAAAAATACGTATTATTTGCAAAGCCTGTTCTAGAAAAACCGGATTCAACGTCCGTCCATTAGATAAAAGGTAAAACTTGTCTATAGAACTCTTCAATTGGCGTTCTAAAGAAATCTTGGGAGGTCACTAAATCATAGTACTAATGACGATATTGTGCTACTTATATATATATATATACACTCCATAATAATCTTTAAAATATTATGAATTTTTATCATCCATGTTCTCTTGTTTTTAAATATCAATTATGTAGCACTAAGTGGTAAGAAAAATGAATGACTGAGATAAAATAAAAGATCTAATAGTTATGAAAATCAAATCCAACAACTAAGACGTTAAAGTCATACCCATAAATATATGGTCAATTTTCGTCCCATTAAAGCAATTTGGAAAACACAAAGATAAAAATGAAACACAAACACAGCCAGTCTCTCTGTAGCCTAGTGGCTTTGTGTTCACATAAGGTCCACCGGGTCAACAGTTCGACTGGCACCAGAAGAAGAAAATAAGAAAATAATTGCAACAAAATGAGGTATTCTAAAATACCTCTGTTTTTGTTTTTCTTTTGCACCTTTCAGACCCAAAAGTGCTTTAAAAAACAAGAGAAAACGTAACAATTCTTCAGGCATTAAGTTGGACGTGCAATTGTTGTTGGGACTCAGTAGTTGGTGCCACATTCAAACCCCGAACGAAGGGGGAGTCGACCAAGGGGTGAGTAATTTTCACTTCGTAATCGCCGTGGAAAAGCGAGGCCTCGAAGAAACCATTAGCGTTCGTCGTGCCAGAAGCTAAGCCCGAAGTCAAACCGAACTCACTTGTGAGCTTGTCAACAACTTCGCCGGTGGGCAAGTTCTTGAAATTGTTATCCGTCAAACACATTCTGTAGCATCCTGAAGGTTTCCATGCAGCCCAAATCACAATGCCTTGAATCTTAGGGTGAGAATGCAGCTCCCTTAGAATCTGCTCCAAGTATGATGCCTGCACATATAACCAAAAAAGGAAAAGTTAACTACACCGCAGAATTGTGATTTTTATGTTTATAAAGTCAATACCTAGGTTCCTTCACACGTGACGTAAATAAATTTCTCGCTCTGATATCGAACGCAAAATCAAATTATTGGCAATAGGTGGAGAGGCGCAGTATTTTACCTGATTGGGACCACTAACGACGTCCAATTCTGTAATCCAAATTGGCACATTTGCACCAGCAAGAGTATCAATAGATGATCTTATGTAAGGAATGTTAGGAGTCTGGAAATGTGACTCGAGACCAATCGCCATCTTTGCATTACTGTTGCCTGGAAACCCTTGTATGTCTCTCAGCTTCTGAAGGTACTTAGCCGGAATCGAATCTTTATCTCCACTCTCCTCAATGGTATTGTAATCATTCAAGAATAGTGTGGCTGTATCATCAGCTTTACTAGCCCAATTGTAAAATTCAGCAGACGCAGTTGCACCCATCTTACTCTCAAAGAAGTTAAAATGCAAATTTTCGTTACTAACATCCCAAGCAATGACTTGTCCCTTGTATCTCCCCATAATAGAATTGAGCCTCTTGTTAGCGGCATCGGAGAATTGTTGGCCAGAGAGCGAGTTAAGCCAACCGGCCTGGTAATGAGGATCCTCCCAGAACACATTGTGGCCGCGGACTGCAATCTGGTGTTGCTTTGCAAACTGAACCAAGGCATCAGCAGCGGAGTAGTCCTCTTGGCCCGGAGAAGGCTCCGTGGTGTACCATTTCATTTCGTCTTCAAACGTTGTGACCTTGAAAGGCTTTGAAGTGAACCAGTTTTGGTAGGCTGTGTTGGTGAGGATGTTCTTGTTGATTGCAACGCCGAAAGGGAAGCCTGGAGCCTTTTGTTGGATGATGATTGTTGCATTTTCTAGTGGATTTCCTTGCTCGGTGACCGCTTGAATTCTAACATTCGTCTTACGAACCTGTGAAGAGTGTATAGTTAGTTAATTTGCGTTTAATTAGCCTAGTTTCACTAGTAATTATATGGCCTGATCAAACTCACCTTCTCAATGCTTTGTTGTTGATGAGAATTCCACTGCTTCTCAGTGAATGGTTGTAAGGAGATGCTATCAACAAAGATCTCAACAGATGTGTTTTTTGCTCTGATTTAAGAGGTTTGATGGTTGTTAGTTATAAAAGATTGAACATACTAATTACTTGTAACAGAAAAAAATATCAGTAAATATCATACAAATAGCAGAAACAAATACCTCGAAGTAGAGCTCAGCGGGACCTGAGGCATTGACGGTTAAGCCACCCTTGAGCATGGACCAGCAACCGGATTCAGCTACAATTGCACCAACATGTACAAATCCGCTACTTGTCTTGAAAATTGCTGATACCGGAGCACTGCTGGTACTCACTTGTATCCAAGCTGCACCAACACAAACAGGAAACATTGTTACAATTATCGATTAAGTAATTAGTTGATAATTATACCATGAATCAGTAAAAAAGAATAATTGGTTAAGTACCAGAGAACGTGTAGAGCTTGCTTCTTTGCAAGTACGTCTTCTGCGAAATACTGTCATGTGGCTGGTTTCTACTATGAGCCACAATGAATTTGTTGCCTTCTGATTCTCGGTGTTGTATTTTTGCATTGCCGAAAGTAGACCATCCTTTCACGCCAAGATTTAGTTCCGGGTTTACAATGATTCCTCCGCGATATTGTGGTTTGTGAGGCTTTGCCAAACACTGTAAACAAGGGGAACAAAAAAGGGAACAAATTTGTTAGATTTAATTGATATCTCTACGTAAACCTAACAAAACAGTTGTTGGGAAACTTGCCTCAATACTGGCCGTGTAATCATAGGATAAGCCATTTACGTCAAACCCTGTAAAGCACAAAGCAATTGTTTAATTGTTAATCGTATTACGTTGCGATGAATTAAAATTAAAGTACATAGGTAATATTGTCAATAAATAAATTTGATATTGTTTAAATACATAGCTAGGTAATTTGGATATTGTTTAAACACAAACAATAGCAGTACTCTTTTGGTCGCTCTGTATTGCCTTGAGGCACAAGTTACGGCTCAACAGCATCAATGACAGTATTGTTCCCTTACTTAGGGTGACTTATAATTGTCTTTGGCCTCGACTGTCTCTTAAGTGTAACCGATTGTATAAAATTGGTGATAGAGAAGCTATTCTCCCTAGAGGGCTCAGCCAATATGCCCCACCAAACCAATTCAACATTAACACCAAAACTAACCGTAGTGAAAGACCGGGCCAGTAAGTGTTTACTCTTCATTCTGAAGCTTTATAATGACTCAAACTCATTATTTTTCATAAAACTATGATACGAATACAAAGCAAACCTGCAAAAGCAAAAGCGTATAACAGCACAAGCAGAATGTTGTTGCCCCGAATGTTCATTGTAGGTCGATTGCTAGTTCAAAAACTGACGAGCAGATCAGAAAGGCTAGAAGAGAGATCGAGAGAGAACGTTATAGAGTGAGAAGCAGTGGCCTGAGGTGAAGCAAACAATGCGTTGTGATTGTATTTATAGAGAAGATGAATGCTGCTAGGTACATGGCCACATCTTATATTACGTATCGTATACTGTATTATAATAACAAAAATAATTATTACCATAAAAAATAACAAAATAATTATTCCATATCGTTTTGGTAAGTATAAAGTTTTCTTTCCTCTTCTACGCTGTCTTAATTTGGGAAAGAATTCTGATGTTTATTATCGGTCTTAATGTCTCAAATCATGTCCCTTTAGGATTTTGTTCATTTATTTTCTTTGAATTAAAGTATCACCATGCATGAGCAATGAATTTATTTTTACTTTATATATTTGCTATGTTCCATATATTGCTCAATTATAAATATTGTTCATGTTTACGCAATATTTTATTGTATTGATTTTGATTTGCAATATTTTATGTTATCAAGTTATTTCATATTGGCATAATGAATTGTGTGAATACAAAGAGAGAAAAAAAACAAAATTCGATTTTTTTAGGTAAAAAAAAGAACTTTAACGAAAAACTCCTGATACTGTTCATTTGAACGAAAAACCACATTTTTACACTAAAAAGTCAATCGTGTACTATTCACTTTACTTTTTATTTCTTATCGTTAAAATTCAAAATTTTTAAACATTTTTTTATTAGTTTTTCTTAAAAAAAAAAAAAAAAAACCCTAATCCATCGCCAAGCCGCGTCTTGCAACTGTCCCTTAACGACGACATTTGCGTCCTACTCCTGCAGCCAAATCCGTTGGGCCTGTTGCGCCTCGTGGTCCAAGCCCAAAAAATGGGCTTACCTTTCACTTCAGCCAACACCCAGAATCTGGGCTTTTCTTATGATTGGCCCGCAACCATCCAACCAAAATATGGGCTGAACTACTGTATTTTCTTGCTTCTACTGCTGACCCTGATCAGGCCCAGTCTGTTGAATAAATTTAGTGATCTACAGTCCAGAAATTCGAAAATAATTTTTTGGTCTACAGTCCTCTTTTTATAAATTGTGATTCAATATTTTATTATTTTTTTTTGCACCATTAACATCCTTTTGTAGTTCCAAAAATACTTACGCTAGGTTCTCGGAACAACCCAAACCTTGAGGTTAGCTTTACTAAACTTAGTGAAGTGATATATGATCTTAATAGTTGATTAACTTAGTTAAATGTTAATATTGTGCATCTTTGACTCATTGATTCGATTATTGTTGTGATTGTGGAATTGTTGTTGGAAAACAGTGCAATGTATGTGAAAGATGAATGACAATCATGGTTGTTAAATAGTTGCCTTACGTAATATGGAATCTAGTGAGCCATGCTTGTTGAGGTCCATTGAGTGATACTAATTCTCTATGTTCTTACCAGTGTATGCATTGAGAAATTTCAGAGCTTAATAGAAAGGAAAACTACGAATGGCTTGATCTTGTCTTAGAGTAAGTAGGCAGTCTAACACAAAGGTTAGATGCAGTCATGTGATAAAAGTGGAGTTACTACACTATTGGACCATTCATCTATTTTTAGACATGTCTCGAAAACGAGGCATGACAGTTAGATAGGTACTTTCTTATGTCACATGTCCATCCTAGAGGTATCCCGAGATCGGAGCGTGTAACTGGAGTTTGATTTTCCAGAGATCAGAGAATTGAAGCAAAATATTTTCACAGAGAGATTTATTTGTGTCATTATTTTGATTTCTTTTATTTAAATATTTGTTTTTCTATTTTATTTTTATTATTTCTTAGGTTTTATTTAAATAATTAAAGCATTATTGGAAAGTTTTTAAAATGTCATATGAACTTGTACACTTTTTTCAATTTGTCGTATAAACTAAAATTTTAAGCGATTTGTCATACCAACTTTTCAGAATCATTAATTGTCGTTTAAAATTATTGATTTCAAAAAAGTTGGCATGACAGATCGTTTAAAATTTTAGTTCATATGACAAATAAAAAAAAAATGTGTTTAAGTTCATATGACATTTTTAAAGCTTTTCATTTTTTACATGAAAAAATGCATAATGATTTTCTGTGAGTGTAAATAACAATGATCTCTCCTTTGAATTTTATATTGATATGAGAAAAATATCAACAAAGGAGCCAATCCCCTGATTTTTTGACGAAATTGGTTTAATTACCATGAAAAGAAAACTCTAACCTTAAAAGTAAGAGTGTACAACATTCTGTTTTAAGGAATAACGCTCCAAGTGTTATAACTTCTTTGTCTATGTACTTCAACATGTCCATAGGCATCCACCAAAGATAGAATATTAGAATAACTCGTAACTCTAAACTCTGACTGCCTTCACGAATTGAAGCCTCATTATCATAGAATTCATCACATCTCGCAATAAAGAACATTTGAAACAATTGACAGATTAGTAAACTCGAACTTGGTCTCCTACGATCCAAGCTGCACATAAAAGCGAACATATATTAGTAGAAAATAAAAACAGCAAGTGCAAAGATTTTATGAACAATCACTTATTAATGCGTTTTTAACCAGCTAAAATCTAAACAAACAGATTAATAACTAAGGAGATTACAAATAAAATTAATTACGGAAACAACAACGCCAGTCTCGGTAGCCCGTTGGGTTGAATTGGATTGGATTGGATTTGTGCAAGCTCCACAACAGCCCACCTGGTCCTGGGTTCGAGACTGGCAGAGAGAGAGAAGAAGAGAGATTGAGAGCTCAGAAACAAAAATGAGGTATTCTAAAATACCTCTGTTTTAATTTTATTTTTTAAGTTTTCGGCCGCAACTTTCTTTGTATTTTTTTAACTGACTGAATTTGCTCCAACAACAAAAAAATTTGACTGAATTTACAATCAGCTGAGATTTTTTTTACGGTAAAACTAGGGTTTGAATTGTTCAACGCTCAACGAATTCACCAGAGCCAAGGGATCATCTAACGCCGGTCGCGTGAAGAATGTTGGTTTTGTCGTGCACGCACAAGCCCTGTGTAGACTTAAATGGGTCTCACAACATTTTAAGGTTTTTATCACAAATGATTTTTGAAATTGACCCACATCATTAAGATAATTCCTGAATTTAAAAATCAACTAACGTAGTCCCTGAAAATAGATATCGCAAATAAATGTGGTCTTTTGTCACAATTCTGTTAAAAAAAAGAAAAAAAAAAGATAATTGTTCTGTATTGATGTGGGTTTAATAATTTAACAATTAATTAAAAGAGTTGTCAAAATACCTTTTTGCATAGTGAAAATCTCAAAGCAGAGCTCGCCGTTCCCCGCATAACCAAGATCATCAGGGGAGTGCCCAACAAGCTTTCCCACATTAAGGTTGTGAGGGTGTCGATCAATCATATGTTAACAGTGATGTCACATAAGTACTCGCCAATCCAAGGCATCACCAAAGGTGGTCTCGATCCTGATCCAATTTTGTGAAGAGTGTAGAGATAGGTGTCTTGAGAATATATATTTATTTATTTTTCAGAGAAGAGACAGCAATGGCTACTATAGATGGAGGTAGAGGAGTGTGGGTTGGGATCATAGGTGATTCCTGGACTGGGTTTCTGGATTGAAAAATTTTAATTAATTATTAAACTATTTCTAATTTATTTTTTATTTAATTAGACTTGAGAGACCCATTTATGTATCACATCAAGGAGGAGGATTCTCTCCCCTCTTAATCTTTCTCCCCTTCCCTCCTCTCCTACTTGAACGGTTACGATTAAGCCACGTCAACATCTTATATTGATTTTTATATAGAGACAATAAGACAAAAATGAGTGTGTGAGAGGATGGGAAGGAAGGGGATGGGAATAAGAGGGTCACATTAACCCATAGCAAAATTTTTGACAAAATTGTGATGGAAGGACCACATTGATCAATTTTCAATTTTAGGCACCATCTTGATGGTGTGGGTCAATTTCAGGAACCATTTATGTGCCATGTTGTATTCCTTTCAAATGCAAAAATAAGGATAGTATAATGACACAAGTAAGGGTGTTGAACCATAGGGACTAATTAGAACTCTACAGATTATTGGTTTTATGTGAACCCTAACTGAACAATGGAACTAACAAATTGAATTTGGTATTTTATTTGACATAAAAAGTAATTTAAAATGCAGGAACATGTAAATATGAAAGATAGATTGATTAAAAAACGATGAGAATGAGACTAAGGATCTCAATTTCACCCTTACGAGCCAAATCCATGTATATTAAGTCAAAACATATTCAACTCTTCAATCTGCAACTAAGGTCCATTTTACTTATTTATGATCATCCATTTGATGTGTGGTTTTGATCTAGTTGTCTTAATCTGCAACCTAATTGTGATGTTCAACTTAGATTACCAATTAAGAATCCATAAAGAATAAGAAAACTTCAAAGAAGTAAAGAAATCACATGACGGGATTTTTATATAGCAGTTTCTTCTTCATTCACATGTCCAACATTGTGTACTATAACGATGATTAAATACCAAATAAGTAATCTTAATGGTTATCAAACATCAAGAAAAACATATCAATTAAGCAGAGTCATTGGAACCAAATATGCGCACCTCCGAAACCAGTGGTTGAGCACAAATTCGTGTAGGCTAGAACAACATGCAAAACAGTAAATTGCCGTAAGCAAACCCTTGGCCCAGGGGGGTGTGTGTGCCAACCAAAGGCTCTTCGACAGTCATATTAGTGAATGATTTGAGACTCAAGCAGTGGGTAAGAGAATTCAAGTTTATAAATTGTGTTACAATAGATGAACCCTAGATGGTGTTACCATGAGAGATAGACCTTTTTAGGATAGAATCCTTGTTTTAAATTGGGAGAATCCGAGAGGATATTTAGTAAGTAGATATTGCATCCTCTTAGGAGTATGGATTCCTAGATTGTAGAGACTCTAAGACTTAAAGGATTTGATTGAGTCCATATCCAGATCAAATATCATGTCTTGTGGAACAAGCATGGTCATTTGGCGAAGTCGCTTGGGCTCCGCCTAGCACCCCGAAGTAGAATGATGGTGGCATCCTGCTTCATCTGATACAGCTCCGCCCAAAGCTGGTGAACCCATGACCAAACTTCTGAGGTAGCAGTATTCGGATCAGCCTTACTCTGGCCCTAAAAAATCATGGTCTCATAACAGTGAATGAAACAAGAAAACTGATTGGAAACTTGAATGCTTAAACTTAATATGACAAAGAATAGTTTTGCAAGGTTACATCCAAAAACCTTAGCTATGAACCTAATTACACAACATAATCGCAATATATGTTAAACTTAATATGAAGTACATCAAGAGTGAAATTAATAGAAGAAACCCCTTGAAGCAATTATGATGTGGAATTCCTTCGAGCACAACACAACTGCATGGTTTCTTTGGTGGCAGTGGATGATAAAGGGATATAGGGTTTTGTTTCTGATTCAAAAGTCAAAGAGATAGGAGATGGAGAATTGTGGTCGTCCTCAAGAGGGGGCTTGATCAAAATGATGTGAAACCCTAGTATTTATATGCAAAATAAGCTGCATCAGATTGCAAGGAGATCCTAACCATTAAGCCAAGTTTTTGAACATTTTTTTCCCTTTATTTGCACCTCCAAATCAGGCTAGATATCCAAAGTACTCTTTAACATTCGACTATTGATCGTCTAAAGGTCCATATTTGTCTTGAATTAACTCTAAACACTATTTGGACCTTTAATTCAACATTAATCTTCAATTCTCCATTATCACCATTAATCTTTAATTCTCCACTGCAAGCACCAACTTGCCCTTTTTCCCTTAAATGGATTTTAAATACAATTAGTTGCACATTAACATAAAATAGGGTAAAATACACCCAGTTTAATTCAAAAACATCACAAAGAAACAAGAAATGGATGGTCAAGTGCAACATGAAGCATTGATCGACCATTGCAACTCCATGATCAAGATAAGGCCCTTGACCAAAGAGTTAGGGGACTTGTTAACGTTGGGCCCATTTAGACTCATTCAAAGACATAAGCCCAAAGAAAAGCCAAGAAGCCCAAGGGGTTTAGAGCAAGTCAACTTGATTGCTCAAGTCGACTGAGACACATGATAGACCAATCGACCGAGAAGAGAACGTGGGTGTGTTGGCAGTTTTATGGCATAAGTCTTTGAGAACAAAAGTACTCGAATGCTACTTGGACTACTCAACAACATGCATGCAATAACAAAGGCCTAGAATGAGACATAAAGACAACGGCAATGCTCGGCAAGGTAAGGCAAAGTAATTGAGGTCCGAGCAAGACGCTCGGGCAACTTGGCCCTTAAAAGACGGTGCCAGGCGACTGCAAGAATGTCACTTCGTTGACAAAGGCCAAGCTGAGTAGTTGAAAAGCTGTGAGTAGTCTAGTACAAGTAGTTGGCACATTAAATGTTGGTTTGAGAGGCCCTAAGGGGGTGAGACCCATATAAAGGGGTAAAATCCTCTATTATGGGGTCGGATGAATCAAAGAGAATAAAGTAAATATATTAGCCGAGCACTATATAGTTTTGAAATCAATATATTGAGAACAACATAATGGAAGTCAATTCTGAGAGTTGAACCACATACATCTTTGAGTCCATTTAATTAGCCCACCTAAAATCATTTATTTAAGTTTGCTAACGTTATGGGTTTGAGCATTAACACATGGATAGTACCGTCCGATGGTTTACCAACTTGTTGGCTTTGTGCTACATCGAAAGTGTAGCAAGTCTTAGAGTTCAACTGATGATGATTAAGTACCAAAAATGTTAAAAAAACTGAGGTATTCTAATATAACTCTATTTTGTTACTGTTTTACTAACATTATTTAAATGACAAATAAAAGTATTTAGTAATGTCAAAATATGTGGAAAAGGTGATAGAACATTTCATTTTCTAGCATAGATGAATGATAATTATTTTTCTCTACAACTTGGTAATATCATTATATGTGTGCTCCAATCTCTTGGAATTAGCCCAAGTGGAGAAGGAAAAGCGATAATTTAGTGTTAAGATGGATCCATGAATTCAATGGCCTCAAATGTACAATTATTTGTGCGTGTGTGAGAGAGATCTTAGAAGTTATTGATGTGATCTTAACGTGTAAGCTCTTAACTCGTATGATCAACTGAACCACTCTAACTTGTACAATGAACCGAATCATCCTAGAACACACATCTTAAAGCCGGTCTAGGTGATTCGGTTCATTGTACCGGAACCATGGAGTCCTTTTGCCTTGCGTATTATATTAATATGAATTACTTGAGCCACCTTAAAGCCGGTCTCTTGTGTCATGTCGGTTTTGTGCTACATTGACAATCCAGGTCGTTCTGGGTTCGAGACGGGCAGCAATCCGATCCAATGCCATCCAATCCTTGACAGTTGACACCTCCATTGACTATATATAGAGACCCTAATTCAAAGCAAAATGAGGTGTCCCAAGATACCTCTGTTTTTTATTACTACTACTTTTGCAATTACTCCTTTTTTGTGGAATTATTCATTAGTTTTCATGCATTGATGTTTGGTAATCACCCGACGAAAGACAGTTTTTGGGATATCAAAACAACATTCAAGTTTTGAAACACCATTCATTGAGCCAACGTTTGTTCCTAAAGCAAGTTAGTCTCTTTTTGTCAAAATCATTAATTTTTCATCCCCTAATCACCATATAAATACAGCCTTCAGCTAAGATGGTAACCATGCAAGATTGTGAATATCAATGAATATGATTTACTAATTTCTTAGCAATCAGTTAACTTGGTCAACAAGTTAATTGTTGTTGAGGAAATTATGGAATCTCGTTTGATTAAGATTTGGAGTCCTTATTCCATGCAACTAATCATGATGCCTTATTTGTTTAGACAAGAAATCAATATCAATTAGGACTCTTATGTTATCCTATGATTTGGCAAATCCCCACTAATCAATAATGGACCTGATTTCTTACCATACCACAAATAGTATAATATCCGGTTTGGATCGAAAGATAGTGATTTTGGGTAAAATAACATAAGGAAATAGTTTAAATTCAAATGAGGTAGTCGAAAGTACCTTATAGCCTTGTAGACCTTAGCTTAGTCAAAATGGTTAGAACAGTGTATTCTTCCTTCCACACCCAAAGTTCAAATCTCCCTTCCTGTAGTTTAAATGAATTTTCGTGTCATTTTCATGACATATCTGATATCTTAATAGGTCATGTCGTGTAACATCCATTAAAGTAAATGGATAATATGACCTGACCCGAAATCGACCTATTAATATTATCAGGTAATATGATCCGACCCGTTATCTGTTAAAGTAAATATATTTTAAATCAATAAAAAATGAAAATGAAAATGAAAATGAAAAAAAAAATAATTTGACCAAAAAAAAAGGAAAACATAATACTAAATTAGTATATGCATATTACATTGTCACATATATATATTACTTCAAAACATAAAAAATAAATAAATAAAAAACATTTGTCTTTCAAGTATTACATACCCCAAAATAAGAGCTTAATAAAAAAAAATTAGTACATTACTACAAAATACCAAATGTTCAAGGATATCTAAAATGAAGGGAGTTGCGTTTCAAGGTTAAGGATGCAATCACAAGCGCTTGTATATGCTTTCACATTTTTCAGACTTGTACATTAATGATTATGAATATTTTTATTTTATTTTATTTTGATCTCCCTTAAATATACTATTCATGAGGGCTTGTATGGTTCTAAAATTTCAAACGGCGATGTATCCATACTTTGATGTACCCATTCTCAAAGTGTAGAGGATGTGGACACGAGTGTTTGCCTTTTTTTTTCACATTTTTCTCACTTATAAATTAATTATTATAATTTTTTAATGTGTTTGATATTTTTAAATTACTCAATATTTTTATTTTTAATGTGTTTTATAATTTTTTTTTTTAATTTCCCTCATTGCCTATAGTATACTATAAAATTTATAATAAATAAATAAATAAAACTTCAAATTTTTAAATTTATATAGAATAATGATACATAATCCATATTTGATATACAATATATACGTATACACTATGATTATTGTATTTTATAGTAAATTGTTTTTATTAGTTTCAAAAATTAAAATCATCAAAATAACATTTTTCTTAATGTGTCGAAACGGATTAACTGCGTGTCACTCTCGTGTAAACCTATTAAGGAACCAATATTAACGGGTTCTTATCGTATGACCTGATAACGACTTGAGTCGTTATCGTGTCGACCCGTAACCTGTTATTTTCGTGTTATTTACATGTCGTATTCACGAATCGTGTAAAAAATTATCAAGTCTAATCTTAGTGTGGCCTTCGGCCTTATGGTTGGGGGATGTTAGGTGATGAGGTGGGTTGGTTCTTAGAGGGTTTTTCATTTTTCCTCTAGTTCTTTATGAGTATTTTCCCCTCTTTTGGGATTCACAATTCAGAGCAAGATCCAGATCGTGTATTTAAAGGCTTAATTATAATAACTTAAGAGGCTTTACCCACAGTCGTCTAGTAACTTGTTGGCTTTGCGTTACATCTAAAGTCCAACTAGTCTTGGATCCGATTGGCACCGCATTGATGATAAATTACGAGAAGTGTTACAAACAAGAAAGAGAAGGTATTCTAAGATACCTCTGCTTTTGTTTCTTTTTACTAAATTATCTAAATCACTAATAATAGCATATGCCAAAGGCAAAGGCCAGTAACAAAAACCTCTGTTTTGTTTCTCGCTGTTTTCTTTTCGGTCTTTAAACTGGAGAGTTTCATGGATACTTTGTAAAGAACACAAACCAATAAGGCATCCAATTCTAAGTAAATTCTTCTTCATCTTACATCGTCTATAGAGAGCTCTTCTGGCCTTCTTTTCCCCCAAGTATTTGGTTACATATTAGATCTAGTACAAAGAGTTTAGCAGCAGTTTGTAACTACAATAATATTCAAACGCATGCACGTAAAAACGCCACGAGATGATACAAACACATCAAACTCAAAACAAGAAACTCTCCACTCTATCATTTACAATGAGGAGACCACAATTCAAACTAACATCAAACATAAAGACGACTTGGCACAAATTAATCAAGCAATTAACTAATGCGTTTACAGGAATATTGCATCAGAGCAGGTGATTTCTGCATCTTATCCGTAATGCAAGATGCATAGCATCCACCCGGCGCGCTAGAAACTATCTTCACCGCATCTGCAGTAGAGCTCAAACTTTTGACAGTTCAAGGAAGGGTTCCACCAACTTCTTATGCTTGGAGGAACCCCTGATCTTCCAAATAAGAAACCACTTCTTCGGCCATCTCACATGGGGAAGGACACGCTCCTCCTTTATGTGTTAATACTATCTGAAGCCAGATAAAGGATGAAAAAACAACAAATGAGAAATTCTGCTTTCGTATTTGGAATAAAACAATAACATCAAGCACAGTGTAGGCCAAAAAGGAAAATGTAACAACAGGTGAATTAAGTTTATGTGCAGCCGTAGTTACATCATACATGTCACCCCCAAGTTTGCACCAGATCATCATTCATTTTAGTCTGCATCAAATCCCTACAGGCTAGTTAAAAAATAAGAATTGAAATGGTCACATGCAATTTAAAGCGACTAATTTATCTCAAATTCAAGTTCTTGATGTAGAAAATCTTTTGTTCTGGATTGCGTTTAACTATTTTATCTTTAAGTTGATATTCCCCAGCTAACATGACGTTATGTGTATTGCTCTTAAGCATGAGAAACATTTATGTATATATGATATGTGCAGTCTGTATGTACCCGCACCTGTTCAACTTTAACTTCAAAGGTGTATTCTGCTTTTCTCTAGATAGTGTACATACCTCACAATTTAGTGGTGGCTCATATGGATCATCAATCCCGGTAAAACCTGCAATGCCAGATTGACACGGTATAAGTAATGATCAGCATTTTGGACTAGGAAACTATCGAAGTGATAGATAATATGGCCATTCAACCATAAATCCTTGTGCAATGTGAAATGAAAATATGCGGTGCTTCTGAATATGGATAGTGGGATTGGCACACCTACACATTTAAATAAAACTCAAACATACAAATTGTCCAGAGTTTAATTAGCAATAGAGTCACACTTGGGGGGCCATATATGAGATGTTGAAATTTACTAACATCAAAAGTAAACATGTCAATGAACAAGGGAAGAAGATTCATGGATTCACACCCACATCCACAGGTTTGCATCCCAGATAAGAATTTTCCAAGTGATTGTTTAAACAGAAGTTTCAGAAACAATAATAAGATTCACAATGTTTATTGTATTGCACGGGAAAAAGAATTATCAACATAAATATTATAGTAGCAGTAGTACCTTAAGCAGGCTGTTAAAATAAAGAAGACTCAATTCGGTAACCAAAAACCGAGATAGTAGTTTGCTTATACCTTTGATCTTCCCTGCACGTGCAAGCTTATATAGGCCTTTCGGGTCTCTAGCTTCACAAACTTGAAGTGGAACGTCCATGAACACCTTTCACAAAACAAGTTCGCTTTACTGAGAACTTCTTCCAGAATTATTTCAAACATATGCACAAAGCTCAGAGTTGAAACTTGAAAAACAGTCATCTGTTTAAGAACCAGTGAAAATACCAACCTCAATAAAATCTCCAGCAGGTAGCATTGCACGGCAGGAATCACGATCCTTTCTATAAGGAGAAATCAAGCTAGCAATACAAATAACACCAGCATCAGCAAACAATTTCGCCACCTCACCTGAATACAAAACCAAAGCCAATGCTTCATGATTATATAATGAAGTCGACAGCCATAGTTGATCTAAAAAAGGGCCTAGTTAAGCTAAAAGGAGGCATAGACATACCAATCCTCCGAATGTTCTCTGCACGATCTTCTGCTTTAAAACTAAGGTCACGATTCAAGCCATGCCTGACATTGTCCCCATCAAGAATGTACGACAACTTCCCCCTGCGGTACAAACTCCCACCCAAAGCACATGCCACCGTGCTCTTCCCTGACAAACAAAATTAATAATACACAAGTAATGAGCAACTTTCTATCGGCACATTGCCAGATGGGTATAGGTGTTGTTAGACTACCAATCCATCTATCTTTTCGGTCATCCTTCATAGATCATATCCACCAAAAATCACCCACATCTGAAATCATATGACCATTGCATCAAGGGTTTAGGATCTCTTTGTAAAACCGTATTCGTCCATTTTCTTCACTACAAATGCGTGTCATAAGGGTTTTGGATTTGTCTAATTTATTTTTTGCAAGGATGATCTACAAATAATGTTCTAAAAGATATAAGGTTCAGATCATTAAAATACAATTCGGAGTGGACTCCACAAAAAACGTATTTAAAAAATTATGGAAAAAATAGGTGCCATGAATACGCCCGCATTATATATGCATTTATATGTATGTAGGCATGTATATATGTATATACAACTTTGAATTAAGAAAATACCAACCTGACCCGCTGAGACCGGTGATCCAAATGACACAGCCCTTTTGTTTAAGCAACTTCTGCCTGTCAGTTTTGTTCAATGAGCACTCATGCCACTTAATATTGGTTGAATTTCCAACCGAAGACAACAAGCTCCCATTTTTATCTATTCAACAAGAAATAAAAAACAAATTCAAATAAAAGCTTAAAAATTTCAAATCTACATGGTAAATTGCAAATGGGCTTATGCGCAACTCAGGAAATAACCCAGTACCTGAGCTCCCGGCGTGCCCATTCAGACTCGCCGTTTTGGAACCCTCCACCTCCATGGCCTTTACTACAAACCAACCTCTGGCTTTCAAGCTATTTACAGAAGCGCCACCGCGCAAGTTCACGACCGCCAGCTGCGACCAGAACGAGGACGACGGCGGCGTTTTGAGCCCGACCCGGAGCCCCGGAGACGCCTCCCATTGCAGTGACTTGGCTTGCATGTCTCGCAAAATCATCAAATCCCCAAATTTTTTTTTTTTTTGAATTTGAATTTGACGAAAATATAAATTGGGTTTTTTTTCTAAAAGCCCGGAAAGATATATGTAGTGAATCTGAATGTTGATACGAATTAGAGTGTAATTTTGGTGGGGGATATTTGGAGGGAGGCCGTGGGAAAATGGAGGGTTGAGTTTGTGGCGGTGAGAGTGTTGAGGGCTGTCGGTGGGTAACAGGGGTGGATCGGTTTTAATAAAAATGTGACCGTTGGTTTTTTTTCTCACGATGCCGTGAAACCGACTTCGTTCAAGACGCAGAAAAAACGTGCGTTACCGCCGCGATTAATTTCGACGTAATGATTCTGTTGATCTTTTGATTAAATTTGCACGTTGATGTTGCTTTAATTCGGGAGTTCCTTGTTTGTTTAATTATTTCTCTACACTTATTGTAGTTTATTGTGTTGGATTTTTTCTTAAACCTATTCTAATTTTTTCGAGTAAAACTCAAATTTTAAATCTAAACTTATCCCTCAACTTGTTTCAATCATTCAACCGTTTTAACCCAAAACTTATTATTGGGGCAAATTTAGGCCAGAATTCTCGCTGGATTAGTGGGTCGCCGTCCACCATATGTGTGTATTTTGTTTAGTATTATATTTATAAATTCATTGAATCAAATAACTAATGTTGTCACATCCCAAACCGGCTTCACCGTAACAAGATATTGTCCACTTTGGGCCCCAACCACGCCCTCACGGTTTTGTTTCTCGGAACTCACGCGAGAACTTCCTAGTGGTCACCCATCCTGGGAATGCTCTCGTCTGAACTCGTCTGAACTTCCTAGTGTTCACCCATCCTGGAAAATTCCGATGGAACCCGAAGTCAGTGAGTTCCCAAAAGGCCTCGTACTATATGGAGGTGGGCATGTAAATATAAGGCTCATCACCCCCTCTCCGTTGGTCGATGCGAGATGTTACAATCCACCCCCTTAGAGACCCGACGTCCTTGTCAGCACACTCGCACCATACGACAGAGTGGCTCTGATACCATTCTGACACACCCCAAACCTGGAATGTCCACTAGGACTTCAAATCGAGCTATGCTGGTTGTCACATCCATCCCAGTCTCAGCTCTGCCGTAGCACGATATTGTCTGCTTTGGGCCCCAACCACGCCCTCACGGTTTTGTTTCTGTGAACTCACACGAGAACTTCCTAGTGGGTCACTCATCCTAGGATTGCTCTTGCCCGAACTTGCTTAACTTTAAAGTTCCGATGGAACCCGAAGCCAGTGAATTCTCAAAAAACCTTGTACTATATGGAGGTGGGCATGTAGATATAAGCCACATCGCCCCCTCTCCGTTGATCGATGTGGGATGTTACAAATAAGATCAAAATATCAATGTATTAAAAAAAATAAAAAAATAAAAAAAGATCAAAACCAAGGGTAAAAAAGAAAGAAATTCAAACGATCTAAAATCAAATCCAACAGCTAAAATAATTTATAAAAAAATATTTCATATGTTTCATATTCTTTCATAGAGTTTCACGAGTTTCATGGTATCGGTTTAGTGATTTTTCAATATTTATCAGAATCTAAATATTTTTAATTTAAAATGTTCATAAAATTAAATTACGATAGTCTACATAATTTTTTTTTAAAGTTATTTAAAAAAAAATTTAATTCATTCTTTAATAACTAAAAGTTTAACCTAGGAAGATTGGAGCAGAAAAATTATTGCTGGGTTAAAACCTAAATTTTTCGAGTTAAAAATTTTATATTTTAACTCAAAGGTTGGACATGGTGTTGGAATGCAAGTTGCAATTTTGCATAATTAGTAATCACCCTTGACATAATTAAACTCTAGAAAAACTGTTCATCTATCCCCTGTTATCGGGCGCAAAAATGTTCAATTAACTAACGGTTTGTGATGTCGTCCAAAATGACGTTTTAATTGTTTTTTGACAATGAAGTTTTGACGGATTTAATCCTGAAACGATCTTATAAGTTTTGAAATTAGATTGAAATCAAACATTGGTATTCACTAATTTAGACTAACAAGTCGCATTTATAACAAATTAAGCTTTAACCAAGAAGAAACCTTTTAGTATAGATCAAAAGTATAAATGATATGTTTATGATTGTCAATTTTGATGCGGCCTTAATCTTATTAATTTTTTTTATAGCTGATTAGAACAATATTACATTGTGATAGTATAATAGAAGTTAATTTGTGACACACATGAGAGTTTTGATAGTAGAAAATAATATTTTAAAAAATTGTCAGAATAACTGAGAAATTTTTCAAAGTGCATGGTATTTGGGCCGTTACTTCACATGTCATAAAATAATTGAAGGGGCACACAGTGGCGGATCTACAGAGGGACCTGAGAGGTCCCAGGACCCTTCGGTGACCCTAAATCCCTGCTAAAAATTTTCCGGGGGACCCCTCGAACATGAGGTTTGAGCTGCTGTGCATGTTGCAGGTAGCAGCGGAGAAGAAGACACCGCAGGGAGAAGAAAGAAAATAGGGCTTTTTAACAATTGGTCCAAAACGGCAGTGTTTTGGTCAGTTGTTTTCAGTTAAAAAAAAAAATAGGGAGACAAACGTTGTCGTTTGCTATGCTTGATGACTCAATATTGTTTTAATTTTAAAGCCCAGCCCCTGAGCCCCACATCTTTCCCCAAAGTTCTCTCTTTCCCTGTTGCTTTTCCCCCAATTCCATATTATTTGGTTCCCTCTTTGCCCCCATTTCAAAACCCTAAATTTCTAATCCCACCCGTGACCCAATCTCATATTATAATTACGTAAGTCCCATATCATACATCCACTTGTTTTAATTCTCCACTCCACCACTATTTGGTTCAAAATTCAAGTAAGTTTTTTGGAATTCTAATCTTATCTCAATTAAATTATATTAGATATTGATGGAGATTTTTAGTTTATTAATGATGTGATTGTTAATATGTTTTATGTTTGTATACTCATTTTATCATTGGAATTTAGATGGAATTTTTGTTTATTGATTAATTGGTATATGTTTTGTGTTTTTGGTTAAATGTGTAGTTTAGAAATAAGAAATATGAAAAGATTTTTCCCCCCAAATGGTAAGTCAATATCTGTTAAGTCTCTGAACGTTGGATCGAGTGCTTCAAATGCATGACGATGCGTCATTGTTGCTTCATCCCAAATAATTGCCTTTGCCTTTTGTATTAGCTTTGCTAAATCAGATTGTTTACCGATCGAACACATCGATGATGCATCGAGACTAAGTGGTATCTTGAATTTAGAATGTGCTGTCCTCCCACCAGGCAATATCGTAGCTGCTATTCCAGATGATGATGTTGCTAATACTATGTGCCCCAACCTTCTCAAGCTTGCTAACAATGCGCGATATAAGTAAGTTTTTCCAGTTCCACCGGGACCATCCACAAAAAAAGTTGCATTATCCGATCGTTGAACTGCACCCATTATTATGTTAAACGCACTTTTTTGGTCATCATTTAAGCGTTCAATTGCATCAAGATGTTGTTGTGGAATACATATGGATATTTCATCTTCAATACATCCTGTCATTCCTGAACTTGATTCATTTCCTCTTGTCATTTGGGGCAAATCAAACTCGTTTATACTCTTATTAAATTGAACCAAAAGTATGTTCAACTCACGCAAGAGTATGTTGGTAGCAAGTTTGGGAATTATGTTAGTCATGGAAACATAATCTTCCATCATGAATGGATAGAACTCATCCCATAACCCTTAAACACCAATTGGTGCACAATATACCAATATGGTGACGAATAATCTTCTTAAAGCCGACGGCATCTGAATTGCGGAGGCCTCTAACAAACATTGTCGAATACTGTCATCTCTTTCTAACAAACCTCGTTATTCTGCTGCCTGCTTAAATGTTGGATGCAAAACCCCATTAACTGTTCTCAAGTTTGTGAAGGATGTTGGTCCTCTAACATGATTAAGAAGAATCCGAAGGTAAAATTTTTCGCCTTCAGCAGGTGAAACTGCATATATTCGTCCAATAACCTTGTTACGATTCATTCTTTTAGACCACTTTCTTTGAGCTTGAATCCATCTGTAATGTGATGGTATCTCCATGTATAAATAATGTCGCGCTTCTGCATCCACATGATTAAGTGTAAAAAATTCAGTCAACATTGTCTTTCTTGTACTATCATCATGTAGAATATTTGTTATACTCTCATCGGCACGAAACTGAACTTGGTGCATATTAGGAAGATGTATTTGCATTCGCTCAACAGATGGGTAAATTCGATTAATAATGAACTTAAATATCTTCCATAATGCCTCTGGTGCGCAAACCCATCTTGCATCCTGAAACTGCTTTATTTCATCGTATTGAGGGTCTGATTGCACTTCAACTGTCACTCTATCTGGGCCTTTGTAAACATACTTATATAAGTACTTGACACTTTTTATGCTTGCACAAATTTCAACATTGATGTGACAATCATACCTTAACAGCAACCGTGGATTATATGGAATGACCCAACTATTATCAACCATTATGTTGCAGACCCATTTGTTGAGGCTCGAAGAAAAAGGAAGGGGGGAAAGTGTATTCTTGCCATAGATTTTCTGTTGGGAATGAGCATTGAAGAAAAGGGAAGGTGATAACAGCGGAAGAGGTGGCTTTTTGCTTTTGGCCTTTTGTTTTCTTCATTTTGCTTAATGTTGAGACTTGAGAAAAGAACCTCTAATGTTAAACCCCAATTCGAGAAGATAATGTGAAGAAAACAAATATTCGTAATTGTTATTATGTCCAAGATCAAACCAATTATGAACAATTGTTGTCCTCTAACAAAAAAAATTTTGACCCATGTTTAGTTATTCATAATCTTGTTCGTAATCTCAAATATCCATGTAGTCCAAAATCATCCCTAAACACCAGCGGGGTTCGAGAAGGATTTTGAATATCATAACAGTTATTCATAATTATGATTTTGTTAAGGAACCTTGCGTACATGCATTTTTTTTTTTTAATCCATTTGAACCAAATCATCCCATCCCCATTTGCACCCCAACGACCAACAAAGCACCCCAAAATTTCTTAAGATGTGTTGATCACAAATTCTTGAAGATCATATCCTTAAACTAATGAACCAAAATTACTAATAAACATAATACCTAAGAAACCAAATTTACTAAAATTTTAAGGATATCATAACATTTTAGAGCTTATATGTGCATTGTTGAGTTATTAGAGCAAACTAATAAATATAATGAACCTACATTGAATACAAATTCTTCTTTGTCATGTGGTAGTTTTTTAGCCTCTTATTATGGGTTACACATTTCTAAAAACTTTTTATATTATGTCCAGCCCACATCCGTCATTTATGATAGGGTTTAGGGGTATTAAAAAAGTTTAAAATTCTACTCATCCAGTTGACATAAAAATTAAAACTCTATAAACAATGCTAATTTATAAAAGAAAAAAACATTAAAGCTAAATCATATCCAAGTCCTAACACCAACCGAGAAGTGTATATAGGCCCGTCATTTCCTTGCACTGATACTTATTACACTTCAAAAGTATTTTGTGATCATTTTATTTTGTTCTTTTGTATTATAGTGATGTGTAGATAAATGTTTTTCCTTCTTCTGTTCATAGGCATCTACGTAGACTTTTTCGTATTTATGGAATGTCACAGAATTTGTATTCAATTTAGGTTCATTTATTTTTTTATTTTTTAGATAAATTTTTCCATGGAGCGTGGTCAAAGTCATGCAAGACAATGGCGTCAATCATTGAGTCCTGAAGAACATCAAAGATATCTAGCTCGACGACGTCTAATAGCACAAGAAAAAAGACAACAAATTCCAACTCTATATGATGATCATACTATGACATCCCACAGTAACATACAACAAGAAATTCCTGGTATTTATTTATATTCCTTTTTCTTTAACTCATACTAATGCAAAAAAATTAAAAAAAAATCTAATTTCTAATTTTTCTTTTAACTATGCAACAAGTAGGTCCCAATAATATACAAGAATGGGTTCAGTTGGCTAACTATGATGTTGAGGTTGACCCCAGTAATATAGAACAACAAATTCCTGGTATTTATTTCAATTTCTTTATTTGTATTTGTTTCACACTTAAAAAATTAGGTTATTTTTTAAGAACAAAATTTTGTGAATTGAAATCTCATTGTATTCTTTTCTTCGATACTTTCATATTGGTCTCAATGTTGTAGTTATTTTTAGTGGTAGTCTTACGAAATATTAGACTCACAACTAAATATATTAAATATTAAAGACAAAATTTTTAACTAATCGTATTATAATGTGGTCTATTTATTAGAAAAAATTGAGCATGAAAGCGCGAATTCAAGGGTTTTGTCAGATATCACAAATCATGATGACCAAACTTCTACTAGAATGCGTTCTCATATGGGACAGTTGGCACATTCAAATAGATCACAAATATCTTATGGGATGCTCTCAATTCCTCCCCACAATGGTGAGCTTAGTATATAATTCTATCTTTATATAGATATATGATTAGTTACAAAGAAAATTCTTATACTGAATGTTGGATATTCATGTAAAAATATCAGAAGAAGAACATGCAAATAGAACCAATTGTCATGCGCGCCAAACCAGAGGAAGAAGAAACCACAATTGTGCTAGAAATTATAATGAGAATCGGGGTATCCTAGGTTGCCAATTATCTCCTCCAACCAAATGTCCGTACTGCTATGCACGATTGTTTGCTCGAGAAACTTTGAATATGTGTTGCTTGAAAGGAAGAATTGTTTTACCCCCAATACAGTCCCCACCAGAAATGGTTGCTCTTTTCTCTGACCAAACAAATGAGGGTAGACACTTCAGGCAAAATATTCGAGCTTACAATCATGCATTTGCATTCACTTCAATAGGAGTACACGTGGATGAAAGAATTAATATTGGTGGTCGTGGGATTTACACATTTCGTGCTCAAGGTGCATTATATCATAAGATTGGTGGACTTTTACCAAATGAAGGGAATAGACCGCGATTTTTACAAGCTTATATATATGACAATGAACATGAAGTTGAAAACCGAATGTGTGAAAGTGAAGTTTTAGATAGACGTGTGGTTGAAAAGATACAACATATGTTGAACAACCATAATCCTTTTGTTCATACATTGCGAAGCCTCGGACAACGCCAAGATTTGCCGAATTGCAAGTTGATCCTAAAAGAGCAACCTATAGATCGGCGTCAGTATAGTCTACCATCAGCATCACAAGTTGCGGCAATTATAATAGATGGAGATAATGCCACAATTGCAAATGGAAGGGATATCGTGGTGGAGATAATTAGTGGAAGACTTTCTCACGTCCGAGACTATGTTGGATTTTATGATCCCTTACAATATCCACTATTGCTGCCTTACGGTACATATGGATGGGATGTTAACAGTCATGATGATGGTGGAAGAGCAATAACATGTTGCGACTATTATTCTTATATGTTACAGGTTTGTACTAATAACATAATTTATTTCCCGGTATATATAGATGAATGATGATTCCTATATTAAAAGCAATATATGAAATTTGCTTTTGCAGATACGCCATAATGGATCATCACTTTTGCTTCGAGGTGGACGTCTCTTGCAACAATATGCTGTAGATAACTACATTAAAATTGAATCACAAAAACTTAGATGGTTGCGTTCTAATCAAGCCACAGTTAGAGCGGATCTCTACAAAGGACTTGAAGACTCTCTAAATGCAAGTCAACACAATGCAGGTATATATATCGTTTCAGTCATCGTTATTTAGAAATATAACTTTGTTTAAACTGTGTACAATATATATAGCTAATTGAAAATAAAAAATTATTAGGTAGCATCGGGCGTAGAATTATTTTACCATCATCATTTGTTGGAAGCCTACGTGACATGTACCAACGATATCAAGACGCAATGACTTTGGTTCAAAGATTCGGAAAGCCAAATCTTTTTATTACCATGACATGTAACCCAAGTTGGGAAGAAATCAAAAGCGAATTACTCGCTGGACAAACTCCACAAGATCGCCCTGACTTACTCACTAGAGTATTTCGTGCAAAACTTGAGCAACTAAAAGAAGACATCATCGAAAAGGGGGTATTGGGCAGTGTTGTTGCTTACGCATACGTTATTGAGTTTCAGAAACGTGGTCTTCCACATGTGCATATGCTGGTGGTGTTAGATGAAAATGATAAGATCAATAATCCAGATGAGTATGACCGAATTGTTAGAGCTGAAATACCAAATGAAGATGTAGAGCCTCAACTTTATAATGTGGTGTTAAAGCATATGATTCATGGCCCGTGTGGGATTCATAATCTTCAATCTCCATGTATGAAAAATGGGAGTTGTAAGAGAAAGTTTCCCAAACCATTTGCACCAGTCACCGTTCAAGGGAATGATTCGTATCCAATTTATCAAAGGCGAGGAAATCGATTGCCCGTCTCACTTAATCGACAAGGAAACATAATGGTTGATAATAGTTGGGTCATTCCATATAATCCATGGTTGCTGTTAAGGTATGATTGTCACATCAATGTTGAAATTTGTGCAAGCATAAAAAGTGTCAAGTGTTGTAAAATTGATGGTGTGTGTGCAGTGGAATAAATAAAACAAGACGCAAAATTTACGAGGTTCCTCTACAGTCAGTATGACTGGAGTACGTCCTCGGGCAGTAGTGGTGCTTTCATTATAATTGGAATAATAAGAGTACAAAGATAACTCTATTTATTCTCTCCTATCCTCTTCCTCTCTTTCTCTTCCCTCGTCTCTTTTTCTCTGTGCTTTTTCTTGAAAACATACGGAGTGCTCTATTTATAGAGCAACTCCAAGCACACATATTTGACAATATAATATTTCTTCATCCCCCAAGTCAAGAATGATTTTATAGGCATTGAAAATCTATCCAGTTTCTATGTGGGCATTCATTACCCACCTGACTTTTCAACATTCCCCCTTGGATGCCCACATATCAACATGAGTTGCCTCATTAAGATCTTGATCTATTTTTGGATGCTCCCCCTTGATGAGTATCTTCCCCTGATTTCAAATTATTTAAGCTGATCATTGATCCTGCTGCTTTAGTCTTTTAGCAGCGATAGTTGCCGAATGAGGTGTTTCACTTGTTGTTAACTTTCCACAGACTTGTTCTTGAAATGGGTTGGAGGGCCTTTCTGCTAGACTTCCTCCAAAGGTCTGAATTTACCTATTTTATCTGGAGCTGAATTTGATTTAAGGGTGGTGGACACTTGATCTTGAATCGGACTTGTGATTTCTTCAAAGGCCGTCTAGACTTGATCTTGAATGAAATTGGATCATAAGGAGCTTCATGTGACAAGTGATCTTAGGCTTTGTCGGGGATGAACTGACATGTGTTTGTTGTGGTTGTCTCCACATGCTTCAGTGTATCATTTTCACTTGCCTTACTTGCTCCCTTTGCAGAAGTGGTATTTTCCTTATGCAGGTTTAGCATCTTCTCTTGTAGTATTTATCCTCTGATACAGGAGTGGAATGCAAACCTTGCATTTGAATGGACCATCACTTCTTGGTGGCAGCGAAAGTTTGAGTGGAGGTTCCAACATATTACTTTCTCTGTCCTTGTCTTGGCAGGTAAGAACAAGGACAAAGGAAATGACAGGGAGATTACATGATATGAGATACTCTTGCTCTCGTCCCTGATGATATGAGATACTCTTACTCTGGTGTGACTTGTTTGTAGAGGTATTCTCAGAGAGGAAGAAAACTGAGTATTTCGAGATACTTTGTGAAAGATGCATTCTCGGAGATGAGGAAGAGTTAGATATTTTTCAGTTCTGCCTTGCCATGGAGGACAGAGGTTGACATATATATGGATTTCCCAATAGCAGGTAGTAGTGCTGTGCCTTTACTCTTGTCAGCAACTGTGGTGTAATTAGAACAGTAAGATTCACGCGTTTTCAACTTTATCAGAGATCTTTGACAAAGTTGCACGTGATATCCAAGAGCTTAGATTGCATCTGAGAAATGTTGACAGACGTCATGCAGGGAAATCCAGCTTTTGAAATTCGAAAATCGGTGTCTCTTCGATTTTTGAATAAGTGATCCGGTTGCCCCTCCTTTTATAGAGATATCAATTTTTTTTTCAGAAACACTCAGAAAATTGTTGCCTGCAGAAATTTTCCTTTCTTGCACTTCTGAGATTTTATCTGACTTCCTTCATCATTTCTGAAAATGGCTTGCCCATCTAACATTTGTTTAGATTTGAGTCTCAGGATTGATACAGACGAGCAACGTCAGGATAACATATGGCGCCCGTCCTTCTCATCTTCTAATGGTCATCTTACGGTTGGGGACTTTGTGATGAAGAATAATATAACCGCTACAGTGGTAGCCAGGAATCTTCTCACTCCAAAGGATAACAGAATCCTTTCAAACCGGTCTGATGAGGCGGCCGTTCAAGACTCATTGGCTCTCAGTGTTCAATGTGCGGGCTCTGTATCCAATATGGGTCAGCGCTTACTTGCTCGAACTCACCAAGTTGAATCATTAATGGCTGAGGTTGCAAGTCTTAAACAAGAGATTAGAGGGCTCAAGCATGAGAATAAAGTGTTACACATGCTTGCAAATAATTACTCTACGAGCATGAAAAGAAAGCTCGATCAGCTACTAGAATCCGAAGGTCGGACTCAAAATGACAATTGGGGCTTCGAGTCTTTATTCCAAAGACATCCATTGTCTTAGTTGTCTAGAGTTCCACCAAGTATTGAGACTCCAAATAATCAACTTCTGGTGTCTTCCCCTTCTGGGGTACTTCCAAGTATTGAGGCTTCACATGAGCAACCTTTGTGAAGGTTCCCTTTTGTTTGTTTTAACTCATGTGTCTGTAATTTCTCGGAGATATTAATATATAAGCTTTATCTCATTCAGTGTATTGTGTTAAATACAATAAAGCATATATTTCACTAAGATGTGGTACTTCTAGACCAAATATCAATTTATCTTTACCCTCGCGAAGATAAATGATTATTCTTAGTGTCTAAATCATTTGAGTATTCAACTCATAATCTTTAATCCATATGATTCTTTAATGTCATAAACATCATGGATAAGATTCGTGTTGGCATATTGTTCGATTCTTCAATTCGAGACAATATTTCTCTCAACACTTTATAATCTTTCTTGACTCTTCAGGAGTCCCAATTTAATATCATCAACTCTTGCAAGAGATTTAGTATGTTGCAACAATACCATAATGGAAGTACTCACTAAGACAATTTATACCATCCATTGGTATTGAGTACATATTTCATGCTTTACCCTTCCGGGACTTTCTTCAAGCAATTTGAATCCTTCAGGGATTTTCTACATTTCATGACACATTTTCCTATAGAATTTATACAGAGCAATTTGCTTCCATGTATATTTGAGGGATTTACTTATGGAGATATGATGTGGGCGACTCATAACCCTTCGTATATAATTCTCCATTCATACGAACTCGTTTCTAACCTTGTGTCATATCATGTGTATGTATTTCATGGTATTACAAATGCCCATATGTAACCTTCTAGGTTCAACATCTTTTGGCTATTTGTATTGTATTCAAGTATATAGGTCTATTTTTCCACGTTCTTACAAAATTATAATGGAATTTGCCTTTCTCCATTTTTGGCCCATAATTTTGTTGATGGAAAAAGAACGAGACTCAATATCACCACGGCTCATTGATGAATTTAGTAGCTACTTGTAAAAACCAAAATTATCATTGATTATCATCAATCTGTGATCTCATATTCTCATGTACATGCGCATGCATAAAAACTTTTCATTTCTTTTGGGATATCCATTGCCTCTTCAAGGGCATTACACTATCTCTTCCAGGATAGTCGTAATTTAGAGAATGCGGATCATAACCTCCTCTTGAGCGTTATAGAGCTTGGATTTTAATCTCCATTTCCGGAGTTGAGTCATTGGAACCTATACGTCTATCATGCTTCATGCACGATACATCAATATTCTCATGTCCGCGGATTGACCTTTCCAGGACAAGTATCCTTGCGGCAACTGTCATGCATCTGGCATGTGATAGTTATGCTTCGAGAATGCAATAGTTTTAGTAGTGCCATATTCTTCTTCTTTTGAAGGACTAAACCTTTTGAGTTTGAGGGTCTGCCACGCTTCAAGCGTGCAACAGATAAATCATTTGCTGCCATATTATTTTGTCCAACAGGGACATTAATTCTTGTAGGCACATTTGCAGCAAGCATATGTGATTTCATCACTTTCGTTGAATCATTAAATGCATCTGGCATTTGATTTGCATATCGTTGCATCATTCAATTATTCTCACTTCGTTTGTATATTGATTGCTTCATGAATCAAAATAAAACAAATTCTCTTCGTTCTTCTGGAACGTTTTTTTCTCATCATTCTTCTGGAATGATATTTGTTCATCGTTCTTCTGAAACGAAGTTATTTTCTCCCCCTAACGGCGGGAAAATTGTCTTATCAAAATGACAGTCCGCAAACCACACGGTAAATATATCCTCAATCAAGGGTTTCAAATGTTGAATGATAGATGATGTTCAACATCAATGCCTAATCCGCAATGATGCTTCATTTCAGTATGTTGTGGCAGTGCAATAGGCACATAGATAACACAACCAAAAACTCGTAAATGTATAATGTTTGGCTGGTTCCCAAACATGAGTTGTACTGAGAAGTATTGATGGTTGTCAACAGGTCTCAACCAAATCAATAATGCATCATGTAAAATGACATGTCCCATGTAGAAAATTTGGCAATTTCATTTTCATCAGCAGAACGCTGGTAATCAATTTCATCCGCTTAATAAATGTTTCTGCTAAACCATTTTTTAGTATGGACATAAGGAACTTCTGGTCCTTATTTAATAGTCTGTAGACTAAGATTCTTATGGCTTTTATTGTAATTAAGTTGAGGCACTTTGGCTCTTCAAACTTAAGATACTTATCAAGGAACTTCATGTCCTGATCTTGAGGATCAAGGGACTTCATGCCCGATCTTTTGTTTGATGGAACTTCAGGTCCAATCATTTTTATTTAATGAGGATCAAGAAACTGCAGGTTCTGATCTGATTAAGGAACTTCGGGTCCAGTATGTACTCATCGTAATAAAAAGAAGTACAATAAATAAATTAAAGCAATAGGCGGTAATTCCAGCCATAATGAATAAATTGCATTTAAGTAAATAAAGCTTGTGACAAGGGCTTTAATTCAGCACCATTCACATAAATCAAAACTTAAAGCAGTAGGCGGTAAAACCGTCCATGATAAATAAATTGCTTTAAAGGAAATAGAACTTGTGAAAAGGGTTTTAAACCAACACCAATTCACATAAATAACAAGAAGTATCATACCTCCTTTTATTTATTATTTTTCTTTCTTTTGTCAGCACTTATTCAAACCTTATTATTATTTTCTTATTTCTGCAGCATGGTGCCATGCACCAACAGAAACCTATTTATATTATTTTGACTAAATGGTGTCATGCACCATTCAAATCCTTTTTATATATATATATATATATATATATTTTTTTTTTTTCTTATGTTGCAGTCAACATCCCTTTTTTCTTCTTCACATGTGCCTTGCCATTCCATCAATCCCCCTTTTCTATTATTTTTCTTCCTTCTCTGTCTCTGCCAGTCTCGAAACACAAGGCCAGCTGGGTAGTTATAGAGGTTGCTCAAATTCAATTCAATCCAAAAGGCTACTAGAGACTGGCGTTGTTCTTGCATGACCCAGGGAACATGTCATCGTTAAGCAAGAACTTCCTTACAGAGACATAGATGACAGTGGGGTTGATGGAGGCACAAGAGAGGGACGCCTGTGTGGATTCATTCTTGCCATCACCATCTCAAACAACCAAGTATTCATGGGAGTTCTCGAGATCCGTCGAAAACAACGTGATCTGGGTTTCCAAGTCTGATGAGATTCTTCTAGATCTCTGGAAACCAGTTGTCAAGTACGAGTTTTCTCATCTCGTGACGACTTCAGATCGTAAATTTCAATTTTCACCGGAATTCGGTGGGGCGCTTCTGGCGCAGTGGGAGAGACGAAAAATGGACATACCTTTTATTCTGTGAGATTTTAGATGACTGAGGTGAGAGGTGGATAGTGCTTCACCGGATTTATGGCGTTGTGCTTTCCACTGACATGAGAGCTTCTCGTGCTGATAACGTGTTGTAAAATCGATGGTGTGTATGCAGTGGAATAAATAAAACAAGACGCAAAATTTACGAGGTTCCTCTACAGTCAGTATGACTGGAGTACGTCCTCGAGCAATAGTGGTGCTTTCATTATAATTGGAATAATAAGAGTACAAAGATAACTCTATTTATTCTCTCCTCTCCTCTTCCTCTCTTTTTCTTCCCTCGTCTTTTTTTCTCTGTGCTTTTTCTTGAAAACATACGGAGTGCTCTATTTATAGAGCA
Organism: Pyrus communis; assembly: GCF_963583255.1. Lineage (NCBI taxonomy): Eukaryota > Viridiplantae > Streptophyta > Magnoliopsida > Rosales > Rosaceae > Pyrus > Pyrus communis. The sequence goes on along the minus strand of NC_084805.1, from coordinate 12,662,412 downwards.
ACTCCAAGCACACATCTTTGACAATATAATATTTCTTCATCCCCCAAGTCAAGAATGATTTTATGGGCATTGAAAATCTATCCAGTTTCTATGTGGGCATTCATTACCCACCTGACTTTTCAACATCAAGTACTTATATAAGTATGTTTACAAAGACCCAGACAGAGTGACAGTTGAAGTGCAATCAGACCCTCAATACGATGAAAATAAAGCAATTTCAGGATGCAAGATGAGTTTGCGCACCAGAGGCATTATGGAAGATATTCAGGTTCATTATTAATCGAATTTACCCATCTGTTGAGCGAATGCAAATACATCTTCCTAATATGCACCAAGTTCAGTTTCGTGCCGATGAGAGTATAACAAATATTCTACATGATGATAGTACAAGAAAGACAATGTTGACTGAATTTTTTACACTTAATCATGTGGATGCAGAAGCGCGACATTATTTATACATGGAGATACCATCACATTACAGATGGATTCAAGCTCAAAGAAAGTGGTCTAAAAGAATGAATCGTAACAAGGTTATTGGACGAATATATGCAGTTTCACCTGCTGAAGGCAAAAAATTTTACCTTCGGATTCTTCTTAATCATGTTAGAGGACCAACATCCTTCACAAACTTGAGAACAGTTAATGGGGTTTTGTATCCAACATTTAAGCAGGCAGCAAAACAACGAGGTTTGTTAGAAAGAGATGACAGTATTTGACAATGTTTGTTAGAGGCCTCCACAATTCAGATGCCGTCGGCTTTAAGAAGATTATTCGTCACCATATTGGTATATTGTGCACCAATTGGTGTTCGAGGGTTATGGGATGAGTTCTATCCATTCATGATGGAAGATTATGTTTCCATGACTAACATAACTCCCACACTTGCTACCAACATACTCTTGCGTGAGTTGAACATACTTTTGGTTCAATTTAATAAGAGTATAAACGAGTTTGATTTGCCCCAAATGACAAGAGGAAATGAATCAAGTTCAGGAATGACAGGATGTATTGAAGATGAAATATCCATATGTATTCCACAACAAGATCTTGATGCAATTGAACGCTTAAATGATAACCAAAAAAGTGCGTTTAACATAATAATGGGTGCAGTTCAACGATCGGATAATGCAACTTTTTTTGTAGATGGTCCCGGTGGAACTGGAAAAACTTACTTATATCGCGCATTGTTAGCAAGCTTGAGAAGGTTGGGGCACATAGTATTAGCAACAACATCATCTGGAATAGCAGCTACGATATTGCCTGGTGGGAGGACAGCACATTCTAAATTGAGAAATTAATCAGAAACCATAGATGAAAGTTCAGAAACTCAACAGTGATTCCGAACAGAACCTTGAGTACCCACATTGTTTTTTTAACCAATTCAACCGAACCTTTAAACGAAAGAAAGAAAGCAGAGAACCCAGTTGAGGAAAAGCCATAGAGAATCATGTGGTAACCTATTGAGCCTCTTATTGTAATACTAAGATGATAAACATGCTATAATTTGTGTTATATTAAGATGATAAACATGCTATAATTTTTCTGAATCAAAATTCCTTTTCAATCCTTTTCTGATTGAGAGGATTTAAAAATCCCCGTGTTCTAAATTTTCAGAATCTCTAATCACTGAAGAATTACACTATATAGTGAATAAATTTGAAGAAAAGCTTCAAAGTTGTATATAAAAAACTTTAAGAAGAACGATCGTAACTCACACGGCCGTGGGGATTTCTAGATTGCTCCCAATAGATTGTGTGGATATCCGAAACCTTAAGGAACCGGGAACTGTACAGCTCAATATTCAGGTACGAGCTTAGGTTCAACTATGGAAATTCCTTGTCTGGTCTAATTTGTCTAAATCAAATTTCCATTTGAAATCAATGCAACAAACAAAATTAATACATAATTCAAAAGGTGGTGTACCTGATTTTGAAAAGCCCCTTGCATGCAAAGCACAAAACCCAGGTTTAGCAATGGTGAATGCAGCAGAGACAAAATTAAAACCAATTGTAATCAAATCAAAACCCCAACTAAACACTCGAGGTATTCCAATGTCCTTTCCCAACAAATGAATTAGAGATGGACCAAATTAGTGATATGAATTGGTGAAAATTGGATGAAGAATAATTAAATCAAGGTTGAGAAACCCTAAAAGCATGCATTTTGTTGAATGAAAAGTTGAAATCAAAAGCTAAATAGTAAGGAAAGTTGGGGTTAGGGATTTGCACAAAATGGAAAACTTACTTAAATATTGCGATCGGGAGAGAGAGGAGCAACGGCCAGGAGGCTGGGCTCCTGAAAGTGGGCATCCGGGATCGAAGGTGTGAAGAAGGATGGGTTCCACGCCGCGTCCCGGAGTCTGGTTCTGAAAATTGGGCTCTTTTCGATTATTCATTTGTATATAGTGGTTGTATGTGGGTAGTTATTGTGTAACCTTCAACTGAACTCAGATCGTGGGAATCATAAACTGCTCTCTAGTTTTGATCGTGGGAATCATCAAAATCTCTGGTTCGATCATGGGAAGTTGAAGCAGAACTGATAAACTAAGAACTGTCTATTCTTTTTCACTTTTCTCCCGCGTTTCAAATTCTATAGTTAATGTTTTTACCTTTTTATCCCTCTTTTGGTATTGAATCCTTGATTTGCGCTCTATCATTAAGTAAGGGTATTTTAGGGGTTTAGAATGCTTCACCAAACTAGGGCTCTCACTTTATATATATAGATTAGCGTATATAAATCACACTTCTCCAAGTGAAATACTCAAGTCAAGTCGTCTCCCAAAAGCAAAGCACCTTAAAGACAAAAGTAGTCCTATAACCCTACCGAAACGTAATAGAACGGTGGAAAAGCAGGAGAACGCTGCCTTTGAAGAAAACCAAGGAAGTTTCCACTTTCCAGTGAAAATTCATCAGAAACACGATCTAATTACTAGACAGACGGTTGAAGATTTGAAGAAAGCTTCCTTGAGAGATATAAAAAAAAAAAAAAAAAAAAAAAAGGTGTTTAACAGTGTATAAAAAGACAAACCATACCCCAATTGATGAGATTAATAGCTCCACTTTACGCGATGCTTTACTTATTAGTGCTTGTAGAATCCATGGCAATTCTGATTGCTGAGATTACCGTTCTAATCTGCTTATGACTACATAATCTCGAATAGCGTAATTGACGAACTACAAGTCCGTTGTAATTGTTAGAGTAAACTTTTGTCAATGTGAAAGATTCCAAGGCTGTGGACATTGACTAAAATCAGAATCAATGGCATTTTATAAAATATGTGCGGGTATGACAAGTAAAAATCATGAATTCCTGATTGCCCCCAACTCTTGGAACTCAATTCCCACCTTCCACCAAGGAATCCAATTCCTCCAAAAGGAGGAGTTGAATTCCATTTTTATGTGGCCCCGGCAATTTTGACTAACTATTCATTTCTTAGTAAATATAAGAATGATTTATAATCAGAATCGGACTCCTCTTTTTTTATTTCAATTTTCAAAGTTTTTGTTTTCATCCTTCCCATGAACCTCGCATCATCCTTTTCCATTCCTCACTTCTCCATATACTTTCTCTTTATCTCTAGGAACAAATGAAAACTAAAAATGAAGTGGTTATCGAATTGACAAAGAAATTCACAGCATTCGATCCCAAAGCAGCAAACTCATCAGAGAATACTCTCCAGTACTAATCCAAAACGGTGGAGCCATCATCAGTGACAAAAAGATTGTTGTATAACAAAAAAACCTTAAGCGTTCAACCAGAGATTCGTGACTATATGCTCAATATAAACCATATCAGTTGTACGGGTCACCAAATATACACCGTCAAAGTAAAACTCGAATCGGTGGCCATATAACCAATAGCCCCACCCAAAACATTCAACCATTTGAGATATTGATATATGTTGATGTATTATTAACACAAAACACTACTATTTAATTGTATTCTCGAGCTATGTAAGTTTGTGTAAACTTTTTAGATGTATATTTAGACTGCAACTGGGTAAGATTTCAATTTACAATTAATACTTTGGTCTCTACTGAGTGTGACACACTATACATATATTTCAAAGGTTGAAAAGTTCAACAATGCATCACATAATTGACAGATGGGAAATAACTCATTCAGCTTATGTGTCATTCCAATACACCCATGACTCGCCATTGCATTCACATAGAACTTTTGTGAAAAATCAAGAGTGGTTGTAACATCCTACATTACCCAGGGGAGTGGATCATCTAAGCCTTATATGTATATGTCTACCTCCATATAGCACGAGGCCTTTTGGGAGCTCATTGGCTTCGGAGTTCATCTGAACTTCAAAGCTAAGCGAGTTTGGGCAAGAGCATTCCCAAAATGGGTGACCCACTGAGAAGTTCTCGTGTGAGTTACCAGAAACAAAACCGTGAGGGCGTGGTCAGGGCCCAAAGCAGACAATATCGTGCTACGATGGAGTCGAGCTCAGGTTGTGATGGGGACCCGGGCAGGGATGTGACAATGGTATTATACACACATTTTTTGTTAATTATTGTCCTTTGATATTCTCTAATTCATTCATCCAACAACAAGAAATCAAGAAGGGTGTAGATAGCACCACCTAAATAAAAAATTATAACGGATCTTGTGTTATTCAAAGCAAAATTATGCCCTCACATCATATGAATGAGTCATGTAATTCATGTAATTGAGTGAACATTTTGGTCATAAGGATAACTTCTAAGATTTGATTTTTTCTCTCTTAAGAATCTTAAGAAGAAAAGAGAGGTTTCATTAATATTTTAGGGGTAACTAATTAAATTATGACATTATTACTATAGTATAAATTAGAGGTTCAAATTGCACTATTCATGTCTGTTGTGAAATGGGGTCTCGATTTTGAATTAATTACGTTTCTGCTATTGTGTGTGTGGGGATTGTGCTTCAGCCTATATAGCTGTATCGCGCTGCTACATTTGGGCCTAGGAAACGACTCTCATGTCTTTCGGCCGCCCACAATGTGTTTGACTAAAATACACACCTAGGGTTATGAATCTGCGGCTATGATTGAAAGTTGTGAGGGCAATTAGTCACTGGAATTTGGGACCGAATGGGGTTCACACAAGGAACCCCATTTTTACTAAAACCGATCCACCCTAATTATCTAAAATGCTTTAGACTTTTAAAGCATTTTAAGTAACTACTTAGGATTTTAAAATTGGAGTTTTAACGAAAAGCCCACGATACTGTTTACTTTAACGAAAAATTATATTTTTACATTAAAAAGTCAATCTTGGTACTATTCACTTTACCCTTTATTTTGTTCTTGTCATTACAATTTAAAGTTTTCAAACATTTTTCATTAGTTTTCCTTTTTAAAAAATAGACATTTGTTAAGTTACCGGCCAGAGTTAGTAAAATACGAAACAGGTATAGTATGTGAAAAATACGTCTGTGTATTATTCGACAACTTTGCTAAGAAAATATTTTGAGAAATTCTATGATTTTTTTTAAATTTTTAATATTTACTTCATGTGAAATATCCATTTATTTTATTTTATTTTATTTTATTTGTCAAATGATAGATTTAGATTAGTAGTCACCAACGTAGTTTGAACACATGCCGTCATGCAAAAGCTCAACACATTTCCACCATCACTTGTCGAAGAAATTTATTTCATTTCTTCGATAATATGTAAAAAAAATACATATCGAAAACGTAAATTTTATATGTCAAAATGTGTCAAAATAACATGTGTTAAACGTAATAAATACGGACGTACGTGTATAGTACCTTAAAATTATAAAAAATGTGGAATACAATGAATCATTAAAACATGTATGAAAAACAAAAGTACGTTTAAAAACACGTACGTATATAATATGCATATTATCTTTGAATTTATTAATTATGTCACCGACCTTAAATGGCAAACATGAACAAATATTGAAGCAGAGTTTGTTTTCACACCTCATACTCTAAATTCCCAAATTATTTATTCACATTAAAAAAGTAAGAAAACTGGACTAAGGGCCACTTTTGGATTGTTGTGTTTTTTTAATAAATTACTTTTGTTATGCTTTAAGAATAATCAGCTGCAAAATAAAACAGTTAAGAGTTTGATAAACTGTATTTTTAAAAATGTTGTGAGTATTATAAGCAATGTCTATAAGGATAAATAATGTCATTGTTTAATATAATAATTTGACAACATAAGACCTACTTCCCCAACTTGCTCCAACCCTTGGGGCAAATATGATTTTTAACCCAAAACTCATTTCTGGAGCAAATTTAGCACATGATTGCCCAGGTTAGTGGGGATTGGCCCACTATGTATGCGTATTTTTAGTAGTTCTATATTTATAAATTTATTGAATCCAACAGTTAAGATCTAATATGATTAAATTTAACGGTAAAAAACAAGATCTAATAGTCCAAATTTAAATCAAACGACTAATGTAATTAAAAAAAATATTTTATGTGTTTCGTATTCTTTCATAGTGTTCCATGAATTTCATGGTATCGGTTTAATGATTTTTCAATATTTATCGGAATCTAAATATTTTTAGGTTAAAATGTTCATAAATTTAAATTAGGATAGTCTACATAATTTTTTTTTTTTAAAGTTACTTTAAGAAAAAAAAATTATCCTAAATTCGTTTTTTAATAATCTCGGGCTAAAAGTTTAACCCAAAAGGGTTGGAGGAGAAATACTATTTTTAGGTTAAAATCTAAATTTTCTAAGTTAAATATTTTAAATTTTAACCCAAAGGAGATGATCCAATAGAGTAACCTAATATTAAAGGGACAGGTTATTTTCAAAATTTTCGTGAACAACTTGCACTTTTTTAACGGTATCTATTCCCATATTAACGGTCCCCTAATACCAGATAACTGAAGCTACGCGCGCAGGGTGGAGCTTTTACCGCCGCAGTGGAGGAGGTCAGGCCGCCCTAAATACTTTAAAATTGGCGGCCATTTTTTTCCAGTTGCGCAATTGAGGTTGCCTTTTCTTGCCAACTCCAATTTCATAAAGTCCAATCTACATCTACTTACCAATTTGCAAATAGCAAAATCCCTTTCCGATTAGGAATTCAAAAACAGAGCAAAGTCCTTTTCCGATTCGGAATTCAAAACCAGAAAGAAAACCTTTTTATAAATCAATCAGACCTCCCCACAATGCTTGAACTAGAGCTTCGTGTTCGTCGCGGGAATAAAGGGTTGGGACGGGTCGCCGGAGTTCTGAATTCAGAGTTTAGCAGAAGGGGTTACGATTTGGTCCAATTGGGAATTAGGGTTCATCCTGATTGGAATTGAATTGGAGAAATTCGTCCGTTTCCGGAAATAAAAAATCCGGACTTTGCGTTGTGATTGACTTCGAGCGATGAGTTCTCACATGCGTTCGAACATGATGAGAAGAGGCAAAGCTCCTCCGCCGTCAGCCGCCAGAAAGCGCGGCGGCGAAAGAAGTAATTCATTTTTTTCCTTTCTCTTTTTTTTTGTAAATTTCTTTTGGCTTTCTGGTTTTTGTAATTACGTTTCAGTTCAGCTAGTATCTTCAGATTTTGTGTCGATGGAGAATTCTTTTCTATGTTGGTTAGATTGAAAAGTTACAATGTGTGTATAAATTCTTACTCCTTGATTTTTCATGGTTTTAGAAACTGGTAGACCTGGTGCAGTTGCAGCTGACGAGTCTACGGACAATGAACCGGTGATTCGGCCTCCAAAACTGAAGACACTTTCCTTTTTGTTAGAAGGGTTGTTTGAGAAGAGGTTCCTTTGTGTCACTTTGTTTTTCTTTCTTTCTGTAATTCTGAAAATTGGGTACCATTGATTTTGGTTGCTACCAAATTTTGATGGGTTTTCTTTGTTTTTTTCAATGAAGGGGATCCGACCGAGAGGAGGCATTGGCATCAATAATTGAGGGATTAAAGCGTAAACTAGACCATGAGTTTCTGGAAAACAAGTAAGCATATCTAAATTTTCTTTTGTGTAAAAAAATTGTCTTGCTTTATTGCTAGGAAGTATGAAATCACTGCGTTATGTTTTCTTCGCTTTCCAGTACTATCAGAATAGTTGTGTCTTCACCCAAAGAATCATGTCATTGTAGAAGATTGATGTGTGGATAATAGGTAATAGGTAATTGGTAAACATGCGGGTTTTTCATTTGTATGTGGGTTGTGTGATCGTGTATGTTGAGTCATCGCTGTTTAGTAGAAGATCTAGATTGTGTAAACGATTTCTGAGAGCTCCTTTTGTGATTACTTTTTGTTTTCTTGCAGTTTTGCTACTTTTCTATTCAGAAGCTTGAATTGCCTAAAAAAGGGTTCTAACAGGGAGAAGCAGCTATCACTTCATGTCATTGGTTTGTCTAGCTCTGTCAAGTAGCATGTGTATTTTTTTGGTTTTGCATTTCTCTTGTAACTCTAACGGGTCTCCTTTTATCATAATGTCAGGCTTGCTGGCCATAGTCATTTGTTGCGAGGATAAGTTGTCTGAAATATACAGAGAGTTGCTTCCTGTATTTTCCAAAGTTCTGAAATCTGGACCCGCAACCTTAAAGGTAGCTTAATTTTCATGATATTACATAAAAACTAACAGTTAAGTTTTGTTTATAGGATTTCTCAAGAAGTTGGGTTAACCGTGAGATGTTTTGATACAGATATTGGATTGTTTGGCTATTGTGGCTTTCTTTGGTGCAACTAACTCGGAGGAGACTGAAAGTGCAATGCAAATTATTTGGAAGTTCATTAATCCTGAGTCTGCCTCAGATGTATGTATTCCTTTAGCTTACCTTTATGTCTTAACCAATCAATATCTTCTTTCGCATTTGTTTTAGAAAAACTTTTTATATTGAAGAATTATGGATCTTTGTTTTACCAATTTTCTAACTTAATTTACAAGTTCCCATATATTTTCTCTAGTATTTCTAATGCCTACTACTACGAGGACCCTATAGTTATTATCTTCTGTAGCTTATTAGTATTTAGTCGTAATCAAGGGTGTCGTCGTTTTATCTTTTAGGTTGACACCCAAAAGCATTCGGCAGAGGTCCTAGTTGCTGCAGTATATGCTTGGTTGTTTCTTCTTACAAGCATGGAGGGATGGAGACTCAGCCACAACTATTGGAATGGGTAAATTTTTAACTCAACATAATGAGAAGTTCACTCAATTTAGAAATGTCTTGAACTACCTTTTAACAGTTAAAATATATTTTCTGAAAAAAAAATCATCTAATTGTGAAATAGTAGCAGTGAATCAAATTCTAAGTTAGTAAGTTCGTCTTGGTTTTTGTTGTGATTCTGTGTTTTGTTCTGGTGGTTTGAAGAAGAATGGAAGATGAAATGAAGGAGAAATTAACAATGGAGAGCTTTCAAAGGAATGTTGCTTTTCTCTGTGAGTCACAGAGGAGCAAATCAAAATCTCATTAACTTTTTCTTAGTCTATCACACCACACACAAAACGTGCAGATGGAATAATACCGTTAGAATCCAAGTTGGATGCTTTCTGATTACAAACTAATCTTGACCCTTCATCTAGCTAGTTGCTAGGATTACAACACTTGGCATTTCTTGCCTTACTACCATACAACTTCTCATTGGTATTTTAACTCAAGTGCATACACATACTAAACTAAGACTTATTCCTAATCAGCTATAGACTTACATCAACACTCCCCTTTAAGTCTAAAACTGATTTTACTCCAAGTTTGCTTTTGAGAAGATTAAATCGATCCTTTGCGAGAGGCTTTGTGAAGACATCTGCCAATTGCTCTTCTGTGGGACAATAGATCAGATCAATGATGCCTTCCTGCAATGCATCTTTGATAAAATGATACCTCCTGTCAATGTGCTTGGTCTTCTGATGAAACACAGAATTCTTAGTAATTGCAATGGCAGAAGTGTTATCACAGTGAAGGGGAGTAGCTTCAGTTTGTAATTCTCCGAAATCTTCCAAAACAAACCTCAGCCATATTGCTTGAGCTGTGACTTCTGATGAACTTATGTATTCAGCCTTTGCAGTTGAGAGTGCAACACAGTTTTGCTTGACTGAAGCCCAAGAGAACACACCACTGCCAAATGATGCATATCCTGATGTGCTCTTGATATCCTCCAATGAACCACCCTAATCACTATCACAAAAGCCAATTAAACAAGCTTTTCTTCCTTTCACATACTCCAGGCCATAATCCAGGGTCCCTTTGATGTATCTGAGTACCCTCTTTGCAGTTCCATAGTGTCTATTAGTAGGACAGTGCATAAATCTTACCAATAGACTTGCTGCATACATTATATCCGGCCTTGTAGCAGTGAGATATAGAAGGCTTCCCACAATACTCCTATACATTTCCTCACTAGTAGATCCACTTCCATCATCTTTAGACAACTTCTCAGTAGCTACAAGAGGAGTTGTGATAGTCTTTGCTTCTTTTAATCCAAACTTACTCAGTAAAGAACTTGCATACTTCTTCTGATGAATTAAGATGCTAGAGTCAGTTTGAATCACTCCCATCCCAAGGAAATGATGAAGAAGTCCCAAGTCTATCATCTCATACTTCATTTTCATATCTTCCTTGAACTCTTCTAGCATTGATTTGCAACTGCCAGTGTAGACTATATCGTCCACATAGATAGAAACAATCAAGACATCTTCTCCCCTTGCCTTTATATACAAAGTTGGTTCAATCAAGCTCTTCTCGAAACCACACTGTGAGAAAAAGTTGTCAATCTCTCCATACCAGGCTCTTGGAGCTTGTTTTAGACCATAAAGAGCCTTATGAAGTTTGTACACCTTTTCCTCCTTCCCTTTGACTAGAAAACCTTCAGGTTGCTCAACATAGACCTCTTCTTGTAATACTCCATTCAAGAAAGCCGATTTTACATCTAACTAATACAATTTCCAGCTCTTTTGTGCAGCCAAGGCTATTAAGGTTCTAATAGTGTCCAACCTAGCAACTGGTGCATGGGTCTCATTGTAGTCCAAACCAGGCTTTTGTGCATAGCCCTTTGCAACCAGCCTTGCTTTGTTTTTCAACACTAACCCATCAAGATTTAATTTGGTTTTGTAGATCCATTTAACTCCTATAACAGGTTTCTTAGTTGGTCTGTCAACAAGCGTACATGTACCAGTCTTTTCAATCATGAATAGCTCATCCTCCATTGCTTTTAACCAAGACTCATCTTGTTTAGCATCCTCATACTTCTCTGGGTCCATGATGCACATATTACATTGAGCCAACACTTCATTCATATTCCTCCACTTCAATGGTGTATGATCAAATGCTTGATTGTGCCCTTCACTCAAGTTTGACATGCTTGCAGATTCACCTGAGATGGGTGTCTTGGATTGAACTTCAGAGTCTTCAATACTAAGAACTCTCCTAGATGAAGATATTACAAATGATGTCGGAGACAACACCATTCTGTCACTTCTTCCTGTGCTTATGTCACCATAAATAAAACTTCCAGTATTGAGAGAAATTGACTCTAAGTTCTCTTCCCAATTTTAGGCAGCTTCTTCATCAAATACAATGTCTCTTGACAAGGCTAGTTTCTTGGATAGTGGATCAAATACCCTATACCCCTTTTCACAAGTTGCATATCCCACAAATACTCCTTTGAGCTTTTAGGCTCAAGCTTATGTTTGTGTTCACTTGGAACATGAACATAGCATAGTGAACCAAATACTCTCAAGTGTGCTATTCCTAGTTTCTTCCTAGAATAAGCTTCAAAAGGTGTGATGTTGTTCAAAGTCCTTGTGGGACATCTGTTTAGAATATACACTGATGTATGAACTGCTTCTGCCCAGAGAAAGTATGGCATGCTCTTCTCATGCAACATGGGTTTGGCCATCTTAATTACAGTTCTGTTCTTCCTCTCCACTACTCCATTTTGCTGTGGAGTATATGCAAGAGTGAGTTGTCTTTGTATTCCTTCTTTTTTCCAGAATAGGTCGAATTCAGATGACTTGAACTCCCTTCCTCTATCACTTCTCAGGCACTTAACTTTGAATCCACTTTGTAACTCTACCATAGCTTTGAATTTTTTAAAACAATTGAATGCTTCAGACTTGTATCTTAGAAAATAGACCCAAGTCATTCTGGTGAGATCATCTATTAACAGCATGAAATACTTATTTCTAGCAATTGAATCATTCTTCTTAGGTCCACACATATCAACATGAATTAGTTCAAGTGGAGCAGTTGCTCTTTGCACTTGATTTCTTGGTAACTCTTCTTTGTGTTGTTTTCCAAATTGGCAACCTTCGCAGGCTCCATTGTAGCCTTCAAACTGAGGCAAACCATGCACCATTTCCTTGTCTCTCAATTGTTTGAGACCACCAAAATGTAAGTGCCCAAGTCTCCTGTGCCAAGTCTCAGTAGAGTGAGTGACATTAGCTTTCAAAGCCACCTGATTCTCAGATAATAAAGTCAATGGATAGCACCTATTCACTTTCTTCTTCACTTTCATAACCAAGCATTCCAGTGATGGACCATCAAACACACTGCACATTCCACCACCAAACACCAAGAAATATCCATGCTCATCCATTTGACCAACACTTAGCAAGTTTTCTTTTAAGCCAGGTAAGTACATTACTTATCTAACATACTTTCTACCTTTGTTTGTATCAATCACCAATGAACCCATTCCTGCAACATTCACATGGTCTTCAGTTGGCATTTGAACTTTGCCAGCTATGTTGGTTCTCACATCAACAAGCAATTCCACATTTCCTGTCATGTGGTTGCTACAACCACTATCAATGTACCACTCTCCATTCACCTTTGGTTATGTGACTGTGCTATTTGCATAAAACAGATTTCCTGTCATCTCCACTTGATTAGCATTATTTGCCTTTTGTATTGTTTTAGCTGCAATACATTCTCTAGCCCAATGCCCAAATTTATCACAATTGAAGCATTTTGGTTTCCCTTTGTATCTACACTCACCAAAATGGTACTTAGAACACACCTTGCACTGAGGCTTTGCAACTTCTTGACTCATTGACTGAGATGCATTCATATTCTGATAAGCATTCACGGGGGATTTCTGCTGAAACTTGGGTTTTGATTCCCATTTCTAGCCTTTAGAATTCCAGTTTCTCTAAAATCTGGATGAACCAGAATGAGCACCACCCTTGTTTTGTTCCTTTGGATTCACAGAGAGTGAAACAAAAGCTCTCTCAGTGGTATCAACACTGTGCAAATCAAAACGTTGCTCTTGGCTTTTCAAAATTGCCACAACCTCTTGCAATTCTACAATCTCCAAACACTTTGTATTCTCAATGACTAGACATATGGGATCATATGGTTTACCAAGGCTAATCAGAACTTTTTGTACGATTCTTTCATTAAACATAATTTTACCAAACGTTTTCATATGATTAATCAAATCATTTAGCCTAGTAAGATGCCTGGACAGAGTTTCATCATCACGCATTCTAGCATATTCAAATTCACGTCTCAGATTTTGCAATTTCACAGACCTTACCTGATCACCACCATAGCACTCTCCATACAACAAAACCCATGCCATCTTTGCTGATTCTGCATTGGTGATTCGTGGGAAGATTTGATTTGAAACTGTATTTTGCATGATTCCCAAAGCCTTTGCGTCTTTCATCAACACAGCAGCCATTTCTTCATCTCCATCATCCTCTGATGATCCTTCAACCTTCTTCTTCTTCGAATCGGAAGTTTTTAACTCCATTCTCCACCAGATTCCACAACCCATGTGATTTGAAAATCATCACCATCTTGATTCTCCAGAACTCGTAGTTCTCACCGGAGAAAATTGGAGTACTTCTGAGCCTCCAGATCCAGACATCTTTGGTCCGAATGGGTTGATTTCTCTTCTCAAATGATATCTAGTCTCCGGCGACCTTCATTGAGCTTCAAGCAAGCTTCGATTCAGCTCAGTGGATTAATATATCTATGCCCAGGCTCAGATGATCGAACCTGACTTTGATACCATGTTGTGATTCTGTGTTTTATTCTGGTAGTTTGAAGAAGAATTGAAATGAAGAAGGAGAAATTAACAATGGAGAGCTTTCAAAGGAATGTTGCTTTTCTCTGCGAGTCATAGAGGAGCAAATCAAAATCTCATTAACTTTTTCTCTGTCTATCACACCACACATAAAACATGCAGATGGAATAATACCGTTAGAATCCAAGTTGGATGCTTTCTGATTACAAACTATTCTTGACCCTTCATCTAGCTAGTTGCTAAGATTACAACGCTTGGCATTTCTTGCCTTACTACCACACAGCTTCTCACTTGGTATTTTAACTCAAGTGCATACACATATTAAACTAAGACTTATTCCTAATCAGCTATAGACTTACAATTCAACAGTTTTGAGGACAAATAACATAGATGAAAATTGCTATTTCTTTCTCTCTTCCTTTTCAGAATTTTTTACTCCATATGTCATACATATCAATCATTGCCCATCTCTATCATGTTATAGAGTGAATTATGTTGCTTTAGCACTCATCGTATATGTACAAATTGATGCAGGGCCATTTCTTACTTTTCAAACCTATTAGAGCACGATAATAAATTAGTCCGCGTAGCAGCCAGTGAAGCGCTGGCTTTGATATTTGAAACTGGTAGTCTGGAGAAGTTTTGGAGTGAAGCAAAGGATCCTAGCCTTACAAAATATTCACACATGCAACAATTACTGAAAGAGAATGTCTTAAAGAAGTTAAACTGTCTTTATTCGGACATAAGAAATGAGAATGTTGCAAACAAAGTCCGCAAGGTTGTGAAATATTTTGAGGTAACTGTCAGTTTTGTAATTTATTTCTCTGGCAATACATTGAGACAGAACCATTTAAATTGTATTTTTGTTGATATGAAAGTGTAGTAATTTGAATTATATACTTTCAGAGTTCTCGTCCCTCGGAATTTTTTTTAACAGTCAATGGAAAAGAACTAAAGTTATCATCATGGTATCAAATTATTCAGGTAATTGAATGTTTCATATTTCTCATTAATGTTTGTTTAATCACTCGGCTTGTTGATATGATTTGTAGTGTTTTCTAATCATTGTCATTTTCTTTTAAATATCTTATAAACAGTTACAGTTTTTGAAGAGTTTTTTAGCTGGCGGATTTGAGAACCACATGAAGGTTGGTATTTTCCCTCTTTCTGATTTTCTCAGCATTCTTAATTTATGGTGGATTAACAATTTGGTTTATGCACCAGGAAAATGAGAAACTACAGAATTTGTTCGAGTTTAATCCACGCAGAAACAAAAATTTAGGCCCAGAATTGTATGCATCTACCACTGATAAGGTTGGTCGTCTCTCTGTTTATCTTAGTTCATTTTTTCTGTACCAAAAATAAAAAAATTCTCATCTTTTGAATGTCTTGTAGTTAGTTGAAGAATTATTGAGCTAATATTTCGACTTAAATTTACAGATTACTGTCTGTTTCTTTGTACCTGAAGAAAGAGATCCAGATAAACTGACAAAGGAAGATCAAAAAAAAGAGAGGGTTTGGGTATGGTTTTATTTCTGTTGTTATATTTGGACTGTTTTCTCTAGTACGCAAAAACTTTTTAAGATGTACATATAGTTTCCTAAAGTAGCGTAATCCTTAACCAAACCGGGACATTCAGACTAACTTCCGTATATGCATTGTGTGCAGAGGAATGCGCTATTAGACAAGGCAAGAACACAACTAATGAGAAAACATCGGCTAATGTCACAGGTTTTACTCATGTTATCAAAAGCATATCATCTGTATTTTTCAATTGTGTTTGCCAAACTACTGCCTTGAAAGTTTACTTCTCATGTACTTGTCTGATTCCACGATGGTTCTTTCTGTAGGAAATGAATAGCTGCTGCTACGATTGAGAATGGAAGTGAACGATGGACGGCCATCCAATGGGTGGCAGGATTTTGGTCACCCTTTACATTTTGAACAGTGTTTAAGGGATCTTCAATTTTAAGTTGTGTTTCATTGCTTTCTCTCATAAGTTAAGCTTTCTGTTTTCGTAACCCAATCGAGTTTGACATTTTGTATGTTCTCATATCGTTTCTTGAATGCATTCCTTTATGTCCGTTCAAACACCACAGAATTGGCCAAGGTAACATTTGAAAGACTTGATCATGCCTTGCCCAATTCTGAATGGTTTAATTTGTATGAAAATGTTACCTTACATAACATGCCAATATTTAGCTCGGACATAGTCCTATTTTCCTTCAGTGTAACAATGGCTCCTCTTGGAGGAAATATTCCTTTAAGTTTGAGGCTAAGTGGCTTCATCACCCAAGTTTCAATAAATTTGTTAAGGACAATTGGCAATGTAACTTCATTGGAAACTCAAATGATATGTTTCGAGCTTTTGCTGAATGATTTAAATTCAATATTAGACGTTGGAATAGGGAGGTGTTTGGTAATATGGAATTAAAAATTAGAGAGCTCATGCAAAAACTTAACGCCATACAAAAAAGAAGTATAACATCCCAAACACGGAAGGTATTGACCGTAGCACCAACGATAAAAAGGGATCTTAACCCTAATTAAAATGCGAGTACCAACAATTAATATTACGATCTAATGGTATTCCTCTTCGCTCCTAAGTGAGAGGTTTTAGGTTCGATTCTCACCAAAAGTAGATTTGAACCACATTATTACTAGCCCATTATGAGGTTTAGCCTACTCCCACACCTCCTTAGGGTAGTACTTATGAAGGCTCACATTATTGGCAAAAAATATTTTCAAGTTAATACTATAGTTAAAAGGAAAGTACATGACTAAATTAAATTAATTAGTCTAAATTAAATCAAATCAATACAAAAGGAGACAAATTAACTCTAACTTGATCAAATTATATCAATTAGGGTTTAATTTCCTAAATTAAAGATTCTAATTTAATAAAGAGCTAAATTAAATAATTAGCTCAAATGAAATCAAATAAAAAAATCAATCCCACAAATTACATGAAAGAGACAGTCGAGGGAAACACTAGGCTCATTTTCATGAAAGAGACAGTCGAGGGAAACAAAGCAAGCCAAGTTTTTTAAAAGACCAGAATCTCTCTGGCCAAAGCAATCACCAAAAGCACAAATGTATACTTTGTATTCTTCATCAAGCTCATGGAGAATCAACAGGCGCAACAAACACATGCCAATTCATCCACCATCAAAGTCTAAAATCACCTATCATGTGACACTACTCATTGTCTTTTGTTCAAGATTAAGGGTCGTATCATGTGACACTACTCATTTTGAATCAAATTCTACTTTGGAGATTGACTTAGAACATCAAGCCTTGTACTCAGAGATTGTAGCCTAATTTTCTCATTAATATAAATATTTTATTTTGTACAAGTGTTCTTGTTTCATTCGTTGCAGAAAATTTCGTGTTTGATTTGAATTATGACATTTATACGGTAAAATAATATCACATCGTCATGTGAAAAGCCAAACAATATTCTTTTTCTTTAATGAGATTACGCTCTCACCTAGCACATAAACCCCTTGTGTCTACTTTTATAACATGGGTCACCAGTTCTGGTTGAACAACTTTCAATCCAACTTGGTACGAAAGAAGTGTGACTAACGAAATGAAGAAGTTAAGGTTCTACTATAAAATCAATTCAAATTATGGGGATTAGCAAACTTATAAGCACATGCAACGTCCCTTCTTTCCCTGATGTGGGATTCATAATCTCAATAGGAAATCTGATTTTACCATTTCAATTTTTTTAATTATATTATTTATGACACACCCCGACTCGGTATGTCCACTTGGATTTCGAATCGAGCTGTGTTGGCCAATACCAGGAAGGTGACAAAGCCATATAGTGTAGTGATGTGGAAAATATAAATAAATTTAAACCTGAAAGTGACTAAATGCAAGATTGCGCATGAGCGGGATTGAACCTATTTCACACGTGATGTCAGAGCATGAGTAAAGTATAGTAAAAGTTGAATAAGAATTATACCATCGAAGGTAATCTCCTATATCAACATTTGCCAAGAATCCTTGTCGATACAAAAGCTATGCCATTAAAACTTGGAAGGGCGAAAAACAAGGGTGAATGGGCCTAAAAATAAAGTGTTGTAAAAACCTTTTTCAAAAACATCATAACCCCTAACATAATGGTATGAAAATACTTATTGTAAACAGTAATGTCTCAAGAATACAATACTTCACAATATCTCGCAAATAAACACATAACATCCGGTAATCACAATATCTCGTATAAACAAACATATCACATCGAGTGCTCATCGACATATGCTGACACACGAGTTCATGCAGAGATATTTTGACATGAACATGATTTGGTGTAATAATGATTTACGCTCTACTACTACAATTATGTGAAGATTGGCGCTATGTGCATCACATATGAGTCCTAATTGCCTATAGCAATTAAGGACAGGACTAGCACTTACAGTGGATCCAAAGTAAGCATACGGTGTTATGTGAACATACACGTGAAGATTGGGTGGGTACTAACACCAGTGTAGCATACGATGAGCAGATAACGTAAATATGATCGTGCAACGGTAAATTGATACTTCTAGTCAACATAATACTATTCTTGGCCGTAAATATAATTAAGGAAATCCCATCATAGTATGCATACCTGTGCATCCCGTAGGATTATTTCACAATTCTCATCAATATGACATTTCTTATAATGTTAACTTAATTATGGCATCACGTAGAAATTTCATTGTTAAGTATATATGGAAACTAAATTAAAATACACACACACACACACACACACACACACACACACACACACACACTATATATATATATATATATATATATATATATATATATATATATATAAAAGAAAAGACTCACTCATAGTTACTTGCGAGGTCGCAGCCGTTCGAACTAGGAAAGCCGAAGTTTCCGATAATAATTGCACCTAAGCATAATATTGGGATCCATTAGTAAAACTCAACAAAAATAATTAAATTTGGGAAAAGAAATGATGGATTTGGAATCAGAGCATCAAAATACCCTATGGAGGGTCCCGGGCAAATTCTGTAAAAAGTCATCAAAAAGTCAAAGGTCAACCTAGCCGTCGAGACGGTCAACTAAGTTAAAACTTATAAATTTTACTAAATGGATGCCAAAAAGGGACATGGGACATCAAAATTAGCTTAGGAGAGTTTCCAAATTTTTTTTCGAAAAAGTCAACAAGTCAACTAACGGTCAACAGTTAATTTTAACGGAATATTCTATCCTCAGATGGAAGATTTTGTTAAAGTTAATTGGAAGTTATCCCTCCATATTTTGAAATTGAATCGGGTTGGATCCGAGTTTAGTCCAAGTCAACGGGTCGAATCCGGGTTAGGGTTTGGGTTCGGATTTGGATCGGATTCAGGTTTTGGTTCATGGGTTGGGTCGATTGGTTTGAGGCCGATTTCCGCTGCAATCGCCGAATCTAGGGATTTGGCCTGAAAACTTCCTAAGCTTCGATTTAGGTTCAAAACTCAACCATTTTCAATGATTCAAAAATCAAAATGAAGCTAAGAACATAAGGAACAAGAATATACCATTGTGGTCACCCGTCATGGCCAAAATTGGCTGGAGAAATCCTGCAAAATCTCAAGTCCCTAGCTAGAAACTGGGAAATAACTTCCCGAGTTGATTCTCTATGTCAAACGTCACCAAAGTTCTTAAAAGATGCTAGAAACGTATAATAAAATACCATCCATGGAGATTTGGGTGGTTTTCGAAATCACCTTCGTCGGAAATGACGAGAAATCGTCGAAAAACAATTGGGGAAAAATCGTGAACAGTGGCAAAGAAAGGGAAAGAAACCTTGGACTGGGTTCGAGCTTGGGCTTTATCTGGGTTTTCATAACTCGTGGTGGGTTGTTCGCCGTGAAAAATGGCAGAAAGGGATAGTGGTGCTCATGATGTGGTGAAGCAGAGAGGGAGAGAGTTAGAGGTGAGTAGGGGTGCAACTCGGGCGGGTTGGATGGTCAACCCAATCCTAACCCAACTTTTACAATTCAGGCTTGGGTTCGGGTTGGGTTTCATTCGGGTTCATTTGGGCTCAGGTTTAATTAGGTTTGGGTTGCCTAGCTTTTTCAAGTTTAATCTTGTAACAACTTAGTTTCCAAGAATTTCTAAAAAAAATTAAGCCAAGTAGCATCAAAGCTAGCTAACTCTAGTGTCATAATCAATCTACTATAAAGCTTTAGGATTTAGAGACTATGAATATGGGTTGACTAATCAAAGCCTCTTATTCCTTAAGGGGGCGTTTGTTTGCCCTCACTAAGTCGGACTGGACTGGACTGGACTAGTTATTAGTCCAATACCGTGTTTGTTCCATGCTGGGACTAACATTAATGAGACTAAAGGGGACTAGCATGGACAAAACCCTTCACTAAGAGGTCTTAGCGAGACCCCCCAATAACTATGGGACTAGCTAAGACTATCCTTTCTTTCTCGTCATCTAAGACTATCCTTTCTTTCTCGTCCTCGTCATGCTCAACGACCACTCCCGACAGACTCCTCGTCATCTCCGGTCATGTAGATCAATCATTAACTTTCCGACTCTCTTTCAGATCCACTTCACAACCAAGTTTCATATAAAATATACAAAATTGAAGCTGGGAGTGACAAGATTACGATTCTACCTGAATCGAGGCCAAAATGTGGTCGAATGTGGCCGGAAAATGGCCTAGAAGTCTCGGCCTGTTTGGGCTTCTTCAAATCCATGACAGATTCGAGCATGCATAGCTAAGATCTCGGTCTAGGGATGGTGATGAATTTTTTGGCGGTGTTAACTTCATCCAATTTAACAAGGGTTGGCTGGAAAACACATCGGGAAACTTGCAACTCGTCGGGAAAATTGGAGCCGTGAGGTTCCGTTCGAACAACGCATAGCTAAAGAAGGAGGGAGGACAGAGAAATAGAGACTATAATCGATAAGGAGTTTGACCAGAAATGAGAAAGAGACATGAATTGAGAGGTCTAAGAGGAAAAAAAGAGGGAGAGGGTGGGACGAAGAACTGAGAGAAGAGGAAGAGAGTGGGACGGAAATGGTAGGAAAAGATGGAGAAAAAGATAAGATCATAATAAAATATTAATAATTTATATATTAAATAATATAATATTAGAATTTGTTATTATCCAGCTTCTTAGTCCAATACTGCACCAAACGCTTCACTAAGTTAGTCCAGTTTAATCTAGTCTAAGCCAGTCCAGCTTAGTCCTTGAAGCTAATCCAGTCCGAGATAGTCCGGCGTAACAAACGCCCCCTAAAAGCTTAAGTAATTATAAAGGGTAATTTATTAAATAATTATTAGAAATGGCGTTGGTTTTTGGACTTGGCACACTTGGGTGTAGTATGAGCATTAATTGATATGGGTTACAATCTAGTTAGATTGGGTTTGGTTAATCAAGTTAGGTTGAGTTGGGGATGAACAGGCATATGATCAACCCAACTCACCCAATCAATGAATGGATTGAAATTGGGTTGGGTTTAAAGTCGGGTTGGACATGGGTGGGTTCGGATTGCCCCAACCTAAGTTGCACCCCTACAGGTGAGAGAGAGCCAAGAGATGAGAGGGAGTTGAGGGGAAGAGAGCTCCAAAGAATCCAAGAGTGTTGGGGAAAAATGACACGTGGCCAGAGAGGAGATGAGAGCTTGGTTGAGGTGTGGGCCCCACGGGCCTGTAAAATAATTAAAATAATAAAATATCCAACCATAAATTATTAAAATAATGAATCACCAAACTCTAAAATGCAAAATTACTAAAGTACCCTCACGTTTATAGTTCCGTAAAATTTTAATCGTAACTCCGTTTTTGATTCCGCTTACGCCCATGCGTTCGTAGTAACGAGTACTATACGAATACAGTAAAATAGTAGTTCATACATGTCATGAAATGACGGTCAACGAAAGTCAACAAACTCATTTCTAGGGGTATTTTGGTCAATTCACTCTTTTAGAAACAAAATATTGTAAAATCAGGGACGGGCCCTAATATTTTATTTTTCTAGTGGTGGATTGTGTTGACAATATCCAAAAGGTTGTTAGAGTTGTTACCAAAATTAGTTAGTTAAATAGCTTAGCCTGCAAGTTAGTCATGATGGCTATATAAATTGTATTCTCTTAGTTGTAAAGATTAATTCAATCTCAATGTAATCAATTACTTTCCCTCACTCTCTCTCTCTCTCTCTTTCTCTCTCTCTCTCTCTCTCTCTCTCTCTTATTCTCTTTCTGCATTTTTGTGCTTCTCTGCTCGGTACCTCATCTTCAACCCCCCTACGTCCTGGATTCAAAGTAAAAATATCGCCTATAATATAAAAAAAAGTTTACTATTGAAAAGTGTAGTTTAAAGTAAAAATATCGCTTGTATTAATAACAGTTTACTTTTGAAAGTAAATTTTTTAAGGAAAAGCAATTAGCATGAAAACATTATTCTTGTTTTTGCATAAACCATGAAAACAATGTTGCAGATAAGTGAAAGGCAAAAAGCATGAACCAACCCAATTTATAAGTTATCGACCGAAGTATTCAAACCCAGCAAATTCACTAGAAAATAAATGTCAAATTATTAGTATAAGTCCTGAGATAATGTGTCAATTTTCCCTACTTTGAAGAGCTGTTTGAGAAAAAGGTTTTTGGATAACTTGTTAATTGCATCATTTTTGTTTCCTCCTTTAATTCTCAAATTTTGTATTGTGGATTTTTCATGTCGAAAAGTCTTCATAGATTTGTATTTGGTTTATGGATGTAGTGGACTCAAGATAGAGGAGGTACTAGCATCAATTATTTTAAATCCCTCTTACGTCTTACAGGTAATACTTAACTTTATTTATTTTATTTTTCTTAATTTCTTGTTTTTGTTTGGAATATCAAAATATATATAATAATAAAAAATTAAAAAAAACCGAGATTATTAAGCTGGAAAAAGCAGAGGGAGATCAAACCATCAAAACAGAACATTGAATTCAAAGCTAGAGGAGATGGGAAACGGGTTTCTGAATCTTGGTGGGGGAGAAAAAACATATTTTCATTTGTCTCCTTAAATACTGGACGAAACAGTTAATTATATCTAATAATATCTCTTTGTAATCGGAGAAAATGATCTAGCAAAATTGATTATTTTCTGTCGGGACCGAATAGGGAGAAAAAAACTCACCTCTTGTGCCATTAAATTACATTTTACAACTTCAACTTTAGGTCACAATAAAATCTCATACTTCATCTTTTAAACATTGCAATTTCATGTATCAACTTACGAATTCATTTTAATGTCAAATCTTCGTCAAATTTTCTGTTAAATGTTGATGTGGCAGGCGTGAGACCCATTGTCTCGCCTAGGTTGATTGAAAATTAATTATTATTAATAAATTATTATTTTTTTTTTCAAAAAATTAACAAAAAAAAAAAAAAAAACCACCACTTGATCTCATCAATGGCTGCCATTGTTGCCACCATTTGAAAACTCCAAACTGGCGAATCCAAGGACACATCTCGTGACCACTCCCACTACCCTGAGTCGACTGGGGCTCGGAGGCCCACTCGTGTTTTGACAGCGCTGTTCTCACTGTATGCAGAGTCTTCACCGCTAGCATCGACAACAATGCCATTTTGAAGCGTTGTCTTCTTTGATTATCTACCACCCTCAGTCGCGCCTGAAACGTTGTCTCAATGTTTTTTGGCAAGATCAATAACCTGCAGTCGTCATATGATACAAGAAATCGTCCATGGACCATGATGACCATGACGACTACACACACTCATCGTCACCCTCAGCGTCGTAGTCGGAGCAAATCCACATGTGGATGTTGTGGTTGGGTTCACGACAAATAATGTAGAATTTTTAAAAATTAGGGATTTTAGTTTGTTGGGGTTTCTAATTTTTTTGGTAAAGCTGTGAAATTTGGGTTCCTTTTGCTTTGTTTGATGGATTAAGACAAGGAAAGTAAGGATTTTTGGTTTTGTTGCTTCATTATGCATGTTTGAGCTGATAGTTTATGATTGGTGGGTGGTTTTTGCGACTGTGAACAGAAACCATGGCAGCAGCCATGACCACGACCAAGCCCAAGCCCAATCTCCGTCGAGCAGTTTTTCAATTTTTTTTTATTTTTATTTTTTAAAATTTGTTCTTCATTCCACGTATCAATTAATGGGAGGATCCGTGGGTTTAATAAAGCCAACATGGAGTTACAGTTCGGTGTTTGTGGGTTATGCGCTTGCCACGTCAGCATTTAACAAAAAAAAATTGACGAAAATGTTGACGGAGGTATAACATTGCAACAAATTCTTAAGTTGATGTATGAAATTGCAATGTTGAATAGATGAGTTATCTTTTAAATGTTTTTTGATATATCTTTGGATGATTTTTGCAATTTTTCTTCAATGGTATGTTGCATTGGGTGATACGGAAAATGAATGGAGAAATTGAAATAGAAAATCTATCAATTGTGAAAATCAAATTTATGAAAACGTGACAACAAAACATTGAATTCAAGGCTAGAGTATTGATAGATCTTCTATTTTCAATATACGGCTAAAGCACTCATAGCATTGAGTGTTATGTAGCCTTGAAGTCATATTTTTTAAAGACGGGCAAAAACTTTTAATGATATTTATATATTATTTCATTCAAAGAATTAGAGAAGGCAAGAACACAAAACGTTATCTGCACGATGTTAACGCTGTGTTAAAGAGGTGGTTGTTCATCTTCCACGGGAGTATTACATTTTAATCATTTTTTTATGATTAACTTATTATTTTATTAAATAGATCTATATGTTACTGATTCAATTTAATTTTTTTGAGTTGAACGTGATATAACACATTGAAGATGAAATTCCGGCTTTCCAAGAAGGAGGCTGCAGAAAACTTTGTCCAAATTTTCTAACATGTTGGTAAATAAGGAGTAGTAAGGTAGATATACATCCCAATCGAGTCCAAAACTCGAAGATTTGATTTTTGGTAGGGATAAAAAGGAGGAGATGGAGAGGTTGAAGATGAAGGTGTAAGGAGATGAAAGGAAAAAATAGGGGATGGATGTGAGGGAAAAGGGCTGTAAAATTGGAATTAGATTGTGAAAAAGGGCAAAAAGTAGGAGGAGAAAAAGTGGGGTAGCAAAACAGGAAAGCCAAGGCCAAAACCGGTGAAAAATGCAGAGAAACGACGAAGGACGCCGAGGATTGAAGTCGTGACCTCACAATCCGACAACCATAAGCAACGGAAGGGCAAGACGCATGCATATTGACTAGAGAGGAGAAGAAAAAAATGAGGAAAAGTAAGGGGGTTGCCTGCCAACCCCAACCAAAGAAAGGAGTGATGTGTAAGAAATGGGATTTTTTTTTTCTTTTGTTTGGAAGGGGAGGGCTTTTATTGTCTAGTTCTTGCATGTTATTTTCATTGTAATTAAGGTAACAAAGTTGAATAATGTGCAAAAGAAAATAAGGTTTGAGTTTAGGCTCGAATCAAACCATTCCTTATTGAATTGGTTTGGTTCAAGTTCCTCAATAGTTTTAACAAACTGAATCAAACTGTCACGTTGTGTTAATTTGACGGTAAAAGCAATCCAATTCGGATGATGCCTAGTTATAAACTAGCTATAAGTACCCGCACATTACTGAGGGTTTTAAAATACGATGAAATCGTGTATCAAAAACTTGAAAAATGGTTTTGCAAAACAGCAACAATACTCATAACAGATAAATTGCAAAAGCTTTGTAGAGAAAAGATTCAATTTTGTCAAATTAGGAAAACATGAAAGTTTTCAATGGGATTACAGTGGTTAGAACTGTGTTTGAACCAGCATCATCATATTTACACACAAAAAATAAGCATATACTTTCATATGGAGATACAAAAAATATTACAGCTATATATGCTGCTTTAACAGTTCCATGTGTCCTAAAAACTAAACTATCTTTTGTACATAAAAAAATTAACAAATGCTGGCATATTGAGGTGCAGAAAATATTGTCTAGTTCTTAGCAGAGAGAGATATTTACAACCTGCTAAACATATTAGATGTTGTTCAACATATAATAACAAAAGATGGAAAATATCGTTGAACATAGCAGGAGAAGTGTTGTTGCAGCAATTTCATGAGTGTTAACATTACCAAACCAAGCTGTACATACAGAAAAAGAATGGTAATCGTTTAGACAGTGATTGGAGTCACATTGAAGCAGATATGAAGCAAAATAAAAGCATACTTACTTAGTCCTTTTTTGAAACGACGGTAACTGTTTTTGTAACAGCCGGAGGCGATTTTTTTTTTTCCAGTGATTTGATAGGGATTTCATCAAATTCTTTTAGGTCAACTTCTGAAATTTCTTCCGCCTCACTATTTTAAATGTGTATACCAAATGAGCACATTTGATTGCACGGAAGACAGAAAATGTTGCCTAAGTGTAATTCATTGTATTATTTACTTAGAAAAATTTTCTTGAAAAAAAGAAGGTGTTTCACTGTTATATTTCAAACAAAGCAAGATCGATAAAAGATGTCATTTTTTTAACACACAAAAGTAAAACGAAAGCATCAGATTTGATGATAGCATGGAAGTCAAATCTAAACCTCTGTTCATTGCCAATAAAAAGGGCTATCGTCACAAATTCCCTCTTTAGTTTATGTGATTGACCGCTTGTTTCAAGTGGAAAGGTCGAAGATGATATAGTAGTGGAAGATATTGTCGTTTCTCTTGGTAACATCTATGGGGTTATTGGTTCCATAGCTACATCGTCAGAGACATAGTAAATTAGCACATCACTTAAGTTGAAAGTATTTCTTCTATTTCTAAACCGCAAGAGAAATATCTTCTTTTGGCCAATCAGTCTCAAAAACTCATTTGGCAACTACTGTTGGTCAACCAATCTCTGGTTCAAGACTAAATCTTTGCAAGGCATACCAAACAGTTTTTCTCCAGACTTGCCCATTATCAAAGCACTAATTTCATTAGTGATGTCTTCAAGAATTAAATTAACTTTATACCTTCATTTAAAAATTGAATTGCATCAATTTTTCATACTTTATAACTCATTGGTCATAAATAGAATAAAGAACTTGAAACAATAGAGGTTAAATATTTGAAGTGATTTTTGACTTGTAAAGAAACAACACAGTATCGAAAATCCAAAAATAAAAAAATAAAAAATAAATTAAAAAAAGGAGAGAAAACAATAAACTTGCATATTAAATATTACCAAGGTGTTGGTATCTAGTTGGGATGTTTTTGACAAATAAGTTGTCCGGTTGCTAGATCTTTATGCATTTGCTTGAAACAATTGGGGTAAGCATTATACCACCAATTATAATGTGTGTCAAAACATTTTACTAATGCCTAACACAAGAATGTATCGTTCTGTAAAATGGTTTGTCACACATGTCCAGCAAAAAAAAGTAAGAACAAACTTAGTTTTTGTTAAATATGTAACAATGTAAATGCTTGCTCTTAAAAAAAATATATATATATATATATCAGCACATAAATCGTTTTTGTACCTTATATAGATCAGGATCTAAAAAGACCAGCTCATCTATTGTTACTCTCCTTGTAGTGCGCAGAACTTTAGCCTCATTCACTTGTCTTGAAGAATGAGACAGTACTTGTACTGGACCTTTACAGGCTGAGAACCTGTAAGTTTAAAAACAAAGTAAGCAATTTTGAAAAATGAGTTTGTTTGTAGGTATAAACAGGAAGCACAATTTTAGATATCCACTCATATTGATTTTTATGAGTTATCCTCTGGGATGTCCGAGTCAATGAAAAAAAAGTGAGGAACCAATACTATTCAAGGCGACCTTGTCTTTAGATTCCAAAAAATAATAAATTATAAATCAAACATTAGTAAATAAGAGAGATGAGTAGATATTTTCAATTTGATGATACATGTTTAAAAGTGAGACAGAAATTATAATGCATAAGTTTAAAAGCGTGGCAAAATAATTTGAACATGCATGGCTAAAAATGAAACACAAATCGCAATGAACACATTTAAATAGTTGCTAATTAACATATGAGAAACAAAACAAATGCTTTGTCATAAGGGACATAAATCTAATACACTAAAATCACATAATGATAAAATAGTGGAATAGCATATAGTAAGTAATGTAAGAACATAATAAAATAAAAGTAGAAAAAAAGAGTTTCAGTTAAATGAGTTACCTTGGTAAAGCATGACTTTTAAACTTGTAAACACAACGATAATGGGCAAAGACAATGTGTGGACTGATAAAGAAGAAAATGCTTCTGCAACATCTCCCCACAACGTAACACACAACTCTTCTTTTATGAACAAAAAACAAATGAGAAACAAAAATTAAATTTTTTTTCCCACCCTAACAAATGAAATGTTGTTAATAATTTAGAACCGCAGTGCTGAGACAAACGAATAACCTGATATTCTCATTGTGTATATCACACTTATGCGTTATTCTTTGATTTATTTGTTTTGGTTTCAGGCGCTGGACCGCAGTTACATGGCCAATCTCATCTTACAATTTAAAAAGTTAATACAAAAATTAGAGTAAATTAAACTTTATCACCTCAGGTTTGAGGTTTATTGCAACCTCATAGAATATCTTCAAAACATTTCACTTTAATACCTCAAGTACTATTTTATTTCAATATAATACATCTGTTACATTTTCCATCCATTGGTTGGTTAAGAGCTGACGCGACTGCCAAATTTGTGACACGTGGCAAAAAAATAATTTTTTATGCATTTAAAATATTATAATAATTTATCCTATTTGAAAAAATAAAAAAATAAAAAAACCGAACCCACACCCAAATCCCATTCCTTGTGCCTCACCTTTCTGCAACTCTCGCCCTCTCTTCCCCAATCTCCACCTCCCTCCTATGGCACTCCTCCCCTTCCCCCTCCTACACACCTATCACCTTTTCTCCCTTCTTCGTCCAAACCATCTTTCACATCTGATATCCCCACCCATCTTCCTAGTCAATCTTCCACGTTCTCTACAATTTCTAGGGTTTCTGATACCTTCATATGGCTTCCATGGCCGCATCGTCTTCCTGGTGCTACGCGTGTAGCCAATCTATTCAAGTTGGTTCGGACCCAATATTCAAACCTCTG
Source organism: Pyrus communis (assembly GCF_963583255.1). Lineage (NCBI taxonomy): Eukaryota > Viridiplantae > Streptophyta > Magnoliopsida > Rosales > Rosaceae > Pyrus > Pyrus communis. Next base: position 12,633,360 of record NC_084805.1, on the reverse strand, counting down.
CCTCGAGATTCATTCGATCCCCCACCTTGCCCAACGAATCGCGCCCACCGCTCGCTCACGGTTCATACCAATTAACCCAGTTATCTAGGCTTGCGTAGGGAAGTTGGGAGGTCCAAGTCTAGTGGAGGAGATGGCGGTGGGAGCGGCGGGGGAGGGGTGGAGTCAGGAGCGGATTGTGTTGTGGTTAACAGGTTTTGAGAAAGATTGTGTTGGGGTTTGTGGTTTTTTCAGAGAGCATATGGAATTTGATTGGAAATTTCACAAAGCATGAAGGATCCTTTAGTAAAAAGCAGAGTGAATTTTAGCCACAAAGCAGGCGCACATGCTATAAGCTTATTGGTCTGTCAACAAAATTAGGTTTTGTATTGTTGTTTGGCTTGATTACGATGGGAGCAGAGAGGGTGGATAGGGAGAGGTTTCTAGGTTGGTTTTTTTTCGTTTTTTTTAATAGGATCAATATTATAATATTTTAATGCATAAAAAATTATTTTTTTTGCCACGTGGCACAAATGTGGCAGCCACGTCAGCTCTTAACGGATTAATGGATGGAAAATGTAACGAATGTATTATATTGAAATAAAATAGTACTTGAGGTATGAAAGTGAAATGTTTTGAAGATGTTGTATGAGGTTGCACTAGACCTCAAACCTAAGGTGGTAAAGTGTAATTTACCCCAAAAACTATGTCAAAACACATTTCATTAAAAAAAAAAAAAAAATAGAACATAAATGTTTTCAATTGATGCACACCTAGACACACACACGCACACAAAGACAAATATATATGTCTTAATATTACCTGTAAGAATAGCATCTCCATTCAAATGGGGATAAAGCATGTTAAAATATAGCAGGAAAACTCCATGGCGAGGAATGGGCGGAAATCTGGCTGATAGTTTTTTAAACACTGTTTTAGCAGTGAATATAAGTTGGGTATCATGTGACACGATTTTATACTGTCATCTGATCTTGATTATACGAAAATTCATGACTTCGTAACAATCACCAGCCTAAATCTTTAAGGCAACGACATCAAAATCAATGTTTGATGCAGAAGAGGTTCAACCGCATTGTTCTTCGCAATTGATCACATCCGAAAAAAAACAAAAAACAAAAAAAAAAAAAAAAAAAAAAAAAAAGAAGAAAAGAACAAACATTATATTTTGATACAGAGAGATTAAATTGGCACAACAGGTAAATAGATTCATTGAAAATCTGTAAACTATCAGAAGGAAGATTTATAAAACACTTTGTAAATGCATAAAAATGAAACAGGAAAAAAAATATAAAAAAATAAATACAAATCAACAAACTAATAAATGAAAAGAAAACCAATGATATAACTATTATTGTTTGAATTCCTAATTAAAATTATAAGATAATGATCACTCATTGTTTCATCAACTAAGATACAGTGTAGTGTCACATATTTCTCCAGCAATGCTTGATTTCTATACCCTACACACATGAATCTTTATTTCGTCTGCTTTAGTGTAGGCACGCAATTCAGCAATAGGAGTGACCTTCACGATTTCCATTTTACCTACTCAAAAAGAATATAAATTTTTTAAACTTAAAAATTAGCATAAGACAAGTTTGAAAACAAATATAAAAGAAATGACTAATTTGTTTCATTTTTCATTCCTAATTTAGCAACCCATCAAAATAATTTCCAACACATTTGTTACAAAATCAATAACAACTGTATAAACTCATAACTTCAAAAATACAAAGAAGTCCAAAAAGAAATAAGTCAACCAAAAGCAATTAGAGAACCAAATTTGAGAAAGAAATACACTTGAGATTAAGAAATTAACACAAACAGACACATATTAACAGATAACATACAATAAGTATTATCAAACAGTCAACAGTTTATGAAAGCAGTAACACAACGGCTGGAAAAGGCAAACTAAAAAAGAAACCAAATATTACAAATACTAAAACATTACTTACAAAAACTACGAGAAAAATGTCAAGCACTTATCCAAGAAGAAAAAAGCAGGGTGAAGTAGATAACAAACTACTTTCCCACACTGCAAATGCATAAACCAAAAAGAAAAAAACTTAGTAAGTCAATTTTAATAAGTTGACAAAGAAAGAAAAGGTTACCATGTTTTTGTAAGCGATATAAACATAAAGTGTTTTTTGGTTTTCATCCAGCAATGTGACTTTATAAATTGAAGAGTTGCCATTTATTTGTTTACACCATGCACCATAATAAAGTTACAAATTTCGAACAAACGAACAATATATGCTGTGAAAAAACTGAAAAACTTGTAATACTTAATCAATAACTATACTATCAAATAAAAAATAAAAAAATGAACTTGCCTTATCAACCACATGATTTACCACTTAAACGCATTTTGTTACAATAGGGACATGAACAAATTCAAAGAAACAATTGTAGGTACAATTCGGAGTTACATAAAATAAAAATTAGCATAAATTGAAAAGTAAATAACTCAGACAATGATAAGACCAACCTTCGGAACTAATTTAGTTTGAAACCTACATTTTGCAAACATTAGTAAAGCCAAATCCTCAGTTGATGTTTAAAGTGGAAAGCACTTGAAAAACGAAACAAAAATTTGACCATCATTAAATGGAGAGAAAAACTGATAGAATGACATAATTACACAATCAAAACGGTTGACCCATGTTACTTGTAAATAGGCGCATATATACTTTTCTTTTCTTTTGACACAATTATGTTTCTAGCTATGTTAAAAACCGAATAAAAACTAAACACAACACTACACATGACTTTCAGAACACAGAAAAGCAAAAAATTTCCCTCTGTAAAAGGCGTAAACAGAAAAGACAAAAGGACTTACCTTCAGCACACATGCATTCCAAGCCTGCACATAAAAGCAGCCAAAAAATAAAGTTCAGACTTTGACAGAACTTAAAACAAAAGAAAACCTGTAAGTTTATTCTTAAAATAACCACCCAGCTGAGTTGTATAAATTTTTAAGATCAAATTACACAAACAAATATGAATTAAACCTCACTGTATCAAACCTATCACCTAAAATGACCATCGTGCTCAACAAAAAAGATACTTAAATAAAGAACACTTCTAAGAATTCAAAGAAACAACACTGCATCTGAAACATTTGACACATATAAAACCTGCACGACCTTTAAAAACATCTAAGCACCTCGTTCAAAATCAGTTTTTTACAAAGTGCATCATAAAAACTTGGATCCCATAAGAAAATACATGAAATCCCTATAAAAGTCAGAGCAAGAAAGAAGATATGTTTGAGCTAGTTCAAAATGCATTCATCACCAAACAGCAGAAAAATTTTGTCAAAAATTAGTACTTTCTCACAAAATTTTATCTAAGATGAATATTTAAATTTGCCTATTTTAAAAAATGCTAAACACAATAGATAACAAAGAGGTAAATCCGTTTTTTTATACGAAGAAAATAATAGCACAATGTAATATTGATTAACAATGACAGCTGATGTAATATTGCTATACCTTTTTCGTGTCGCTTTTTTATTTGAATAGTATATGCTAAGATAAAAAAATATAAAACATTAAATACCCTTATGTTCAATTTACTTGTATCTTCATTATGCTAGATGTCTCATCTACACGGAAAACACCTGAAAACTCGAAGTATCAAAACTAACATTTTTAATCTAAAAGCCTAGAAATCATAAAAAAAACAATTGTTGAGACGACATTATTCTCAAACAGCAATTCCCAACAAAAATTTGACCATAAAACTGTAAAACCATCTCTCAATCAGTATTTTTCATCTTATAAAGCAACTAAAGTCTTACTATGGCTTAAAATCCTTAGGAGAAATCATTTTTGTACCAAAAAAAATTAAAATGCAGAAAACGTAAACAAAAACACGAATACACACGTCTCAATTCTAAAAACAAACAGGAAACCATTTTTCACCAAGCTCTTCCTATCAAGAAAAACAACAGACTGAGGAAAAAAAAATCATGGATTCCCAATATAAAACTTAATTCTCCATATATAAATTTAGGGCGTGTGTGTAAAGCTGCTCACTTTAGATTCAATTGGGATTTCATAAAAAAATTATTATCGATCATATCTTACAGTGCTGAATGAAGACTTACAACACACAAAAATAAAAAAATCTACCTCTGGAAAACCCCCAAAGGGAGAACGCAGAAACACTCACCTTTAACACACGCAGCTTCCAAACCTGCACACAAAAGCACCACACAACTGAAGGTCAGTTTCCAATGAAACCAAGAACAAAACCATAGGAAAAATCCACACGGAACAAACAAAATCAAAATCCCATACCCAAAAATATAAATTGAATTTTTATTATTTAAATGTTTGTAATCTACATGACAATATTTAATTAGATTTGTGGGACTTAGTAATGTGCCAAATCAGCACCTAACAGATTTTTTGATAAAATTGTGACAAAAAGACTATATTGATTTGTGACATCAATTTTCAGGAACAATATTGATCAATATTCAATTTCATGTAACATCTTAATAACGTGGGTCAATTTTAAGAATCATTTGTGAGGAAAAATAATATCTAAACTACCTATAAAATTATTATTCTAACCCTCTTATCAAAACTAAACAAAAATAAAAATATATGAACAATTTAGTAATTACATGCAACATAAATTTTGTTGTCTTTTACACAAATCTCACAGCCAATTAAACATAACACGCCCTGTTTAAAAATTACAAATTAAATAAAAATTCGAGAAGAGTTTTAATAACCCCACGTCTCCCCCCATCTTCCAAGTTCCACAGCCAATTTCATTTTTATAACAAATAATAGACAAATTTAATTAGACGTAAAACGTGCGGGCACAGTATTAGTATTTTATAATTATTATTTGAGCAGGAGGGGTACGATTGGAAAATTAACTGAAACTATTAGTATAGAATCAATCCCAGCGCTTGCTAGTCTCTTCCCAGATATTCCTGCACTACTCAAGCAAGTACAACATGAGTGGCGCCAATAAGAGTACTCTCTCTCTCTCTCTCTCTCACTGCAATCTGTTTGGTTTCTGAGAAAAAAAACTAATCTAACCTACACTTTCTCGGCAACCAAACAAACATGACACAGTTAATTTCTCAGATCCTCACACTAATTGTACTCTCTCTCTCTTTCCAGATGCCGCTTCGCCTTCCTTCCTCTCCGACAAATCGGCGAAGGTTTTCGTAGCCGGCCACCGCGGCCTCGTCGGCTCCGCCATCGTCCGCAAGCTCCAAGCCCTAGGCTTCACCAACCTCGTCCTCCGCACCCACGCCGAGCTCGACCTCACTCGCCAGGCCGACGTCGAGTCCTTTTTCGCCGCCGAGAGACCCCAATTCGTGATCCTTGCCGCCGCTAAAGTCGGCGGCATTCACGCCAACAACACGTACCCGGCGGATTTCATCGCCGTCAATCTCCAGATCCAGACCAATGTCATAGACGCCGCCTACCGATTTGGAGTCAAGAAGCTCTTGTTCCTTGGCTCCTCCTGCATTTACCCCAAATTCGCTCCTCAGCCCATCCCGGAGAACGCATTGCTGACGGGACCACTGGAGCCTACCAACGAGTGGTACGCCATTGCCAAGATCGCCGGGATCAAGATGTGCCAGGCGTATCGGATTCAGTACAGTTGGGATGCAATTTCTGGGATGCCCACCAATTTGTATGGGCCGCATGACAACTTTCACCCTGAAAATTCGCATGTGTTGCCGGCATTGATGAGGCGGTTTCACGAGGCAAAGGTGAAAGGGGCGGAGGAGGTGGTGGTGTGGGGGACTGGAAGCCCCCTGAGGGAGTTTTTGCACGTCGACGATTTGGCAGATGGAGTGGTGTTCATGATGGACAGTTATAGTGGGTTGGAGCATGTCAATGTGGGGAGTGGCAAGGAAGTGACAATTAAGGAGTTGGCTGAGCTTGTCAAGGAGGTTGTTGGGTTCGAGGGCCGGCTTGTTTGGGACTCTACCAAGCCCGATGGAACTCCGAGGAAGCTCATGGATAGCTCAAAGCTTGCAGGGTTGGGGTGGACACCGAAGATCTCGCTGAAAGACGGGCTTGTTGATACTTATAGCTGGCACTTAGAGAATGTCAAGGAATAATGCAGGTGATTGCATTGCATTGGATTTCAAATTTTTTTTTTCCTTGATCATATGATATTAACTCTTATAATCTTATCATCCTTAAATTGTTATTGTTGTTGCATGTAACATGAGGAGCCTACATTAGATGTTGATTCTGTATCAATTACGTCGAATAAGTTATATGTGAATTTCTTGTTTGTGATACATGTTAAAACAGAATACTATAGAATCAAGTGAGCTATTTGTATTACAGATTGAGCAATTTTTAGATTATTGAATATATTTGTCCAAGAAATCTTCGTGTTACTAAGATTCCGAGAGTAGCAGTAGATTTCATTATCTACTTAGTTAAGCTGTTTGATCTTCTTCTTCGCATCGATTTGGTTCTCTACCATCCGTCTTTCATTGTCTTCCACAACTTCCTATCTTTTCCCCTTGGTTTGCGATGATTTAGTTCCCGATTGGAGGTGATTTTGAGTAGCTCTGAAAACGTACTGTTGGAAAAATGAAGAAATGACCTTAAGGTGTTTACTTCTTTAACCAAAATGCCCTTCAAAATTTGGTCAAGTTATTTGTGTAGTGGTAGAAAGTTCATGTGTCGAGCACCGAACAATGTGTTCAATCAACACCTACAGCCGAAACTACTCTCGATTGTAAGTTTAAGACAAGAAAAGATGTGGACAGCCATCGACGTTTAGCCTCCAAATCAAGATTTCCTGATTTGTAACCTTCACTTTATGCTCATATTCCCTCACTTTGAGCCTTCGAATATAGTCAATAACCATTTGGATATTTCATCTGTCTCAATACCATTACACAAAACAACTGGAGAACAATGGTAGATAGCATGCATATACAGTGAAAATTTCTTACAACACATTTCTCCGCTGTGAGAGAAATGTTTCATTACCTCTGTTGTGTGCAAGAATTCTTCTGCACATAAGGTGCACTGCATGAATCTTAACTTGTATTAATCTAGAGAAAACTTCTAGTAACTAGGCCTAATTACGTACAGCAGTAGTGTTAAATTAATCTAGCCAGCCTTAAGGGGAAAATATGCTATCACCGCAGGCACATTTCCAAACCTGTGGATAGTACTCATTCTCTTCCAATGCCATTGCTCGGACAGATACTAGAACTGGCATGCAAGGCTCGCACTCGTTACATTTTGAACGACAAGTAGCCGGAAATGACCCTCTCCTTAACCTTTTAACAGTCCCTTTCCCTTTAGATGGTTCATGATCATTCGCCGTTGGATTTCCTACAGCCTAACGCAAAATTCAGAAAACTAAAACGATAAACAGAAAAGTAAGAGTGAATCATTTGATTAGAGAAGAGTGTCGGATGAAGTACTCACTGGCGAAGGTGATGGAGACAGTGGTGGAGAGCTGGCGAAGTGCCCAGAGTGAACCAAGTGAGAAGAAATGAGCATGGCGAGCAAGAGGGCAAACAGAAGGTTTCTAGGATTTGCTGCTGCTTGCATTTTTCGTTCTGTTTGAAAGTTTTGAGACTCCGAAACAACGTAGCAAATTGAGCAGTGCCCTATTTGGTTTTTTATAAAAGCTGGGTTTTTTTTTTCGATTTTCAATTAAATTGAAAATTTTGAACTGGTCTGGCAAATGAAGATGCAGGTGAGAGTATGTGAGGCTGCAGAGGTTGAAAAATAGTGTAAGATTCTGAAGTAGTCAAGATGCTCCTCACGTGTTAGTTAAGGGAGAATGATCAGCTTCCAGCTGATCCTTTTGGGTTCAGTTGTGAGTTGCAAGGGTGGTCACGTGTATATGAAACCATCCAGATGTTATAAAAAATAAAGGTTTTTTTGTTGGGAAAATGATTTATGCACGTTGTTTCTTTCTGTTACACACCTTTGTATTTTTTTAATATATTGATTCTCTTTTGCTTTACTTAATGGAAAGGTTAAAATAAACATAGCTGTGCTTGAGAAGAGAAATGCGGTGTGAAATCATTTCACTTTCGTTTATATACCCTTGTGCGTTGATGAAAATCTCATTTTCTACATCAACTAAGTTAATGATTTTTCTAACCATATGACGGAATGAAGTAACATGAAACATGAAAAGAAAGCGCATAGGGTAAAGTGAGATTATCGTCATAGAGTTGTTAGCATAAAAACAAATAAGTCAAAATAATAATGGAGAAACATACACCAGTAGAATGGGTTACAATCTTTTATAATGTAATCCCACGACAGCAATATTAATTGTACTTTATTTATGGCTTGCTCTAAGTTCAGCATCCCTCTGGTTCTGTTTTGTTTTTCTTTTTTTTTGAACAAACAATTTATTTATACTGAAGGAGAGGAAATGAATTAGCCTCACAATAGGCTAGTAATAGTGTAGTTTAAATTCGCTTTTGACGAGAATTGAATCTAAAACCTCTCACTTACAAGTGAAAATAAATATTACTAGATTGTAGTACTAAGTGGCAAAAGTTCGGGATGATAAAAAACGAAAAAATGCACCAGCTGGGAATTTCTCAATAAACACTTGGATAAATGAGAGGGTTTATATTTTATGACATAAAAATTAAACAAAAAAGAAAAGGGAGAAAAAACAGTTTTAGGTGTATCAAGTGAAGATCTCAAGCTGATACGATAAAAATGACAACAGAAATTTTGCTACTGCAACCCCAGAAAGAACTGAATGAGTTACAAAATTATCAAGATTACAGAAACACTAATTATGGTCTGGAGACCGTTGGCTACTTTGACCGGCATTAACGGACTTTCGGGCATTAACACCACCGGAAGCAATAAGCGATCTATCTGACCTGAAGATCTTCTATATCAGTTAGAGTGCTCTCAGTTGACCTCTTGTTGGGTAAGTTCACTACCAACTGACCACATGCTCCACTTATATCCTGACCCATTTCCTTACGTACTGTCGTTCGGATGCCATAAGTGCCTCGTAGAATTTTCTGGAATCTTGTTACTTTGTTTTCGTTACTGGTTGTGAATTTACTCAGAATACCGATTGGATTAAAAGGTATCAAATTTATTACCTATACGACAGGAAACAACAAATGCAAAGGTTACTTTGGATATATGTATATATACACACACAAAAGGGACTGAAGTTCCTAATATGCTGCAAGTTCATAGATAAGAACTCACCACTTGAAATGTCTCTAGCAATTTTCCGAGTAGGTGTGCATGGTGCTCTTCATCATTCACTCCATCAAGCATTATGTACTCAATGAAGATTTTCTGCTGACTGAAGAATCAGTTTAAAAGACAATAGTGAGATTTTTGGGGAGTGTAAAACGACAGTAAAAGTTTCATTCGCACAGAAATGAAAGCTAATAGAATTTACTCAAACGCAAGAGATGTAATGAAACTTTACGTGTTCTTTTGATATTCTTGCAGTGCATCCATAAGCTTTACTAAAGGAAAAGCCCGAGCTGCAGGCATTATCTGACAACGGATTTCTTGGACTGGTGCATGCAGTGAAACTGCTAAATTCAGACCTGGAAGATCACTATGAAGCTTTTTGATAGCATGAATAATACCAACCTACAGAAGATTTGATGCACAACTAATGCATGAGTAAGCCAAATGTTTCTAGCACTTGCAAACTACATCATTACTAATGCAACTATGATTCACCCCCATTCAACAAAAGAAGTAAAAGGGTACTACGTGCTACCCAATTTACTAAGATCCACCAAATCTAAAAAATAAGACTACAAAAATTTGATTATGGAATCATATAGAACAGTAGGAGAAAGTTATTAAGATCCACCATATCTTAATGCCGAAAGCAATAGTATTTTGGCAGAGAAAAAGATCTTAGACATAATGGTAGTTTCCAATGCCTACCGTCGATACAGTAATTTTCTTAGGCGACAAGTGAAATGGTGATCCAGTCATGACATGAACCGCTTCCACCAAGGAACCATAATTATTCAAAGGTTCCCCCATTCCCTGACAAGAATACACAAAATCAAATGTCAAAAGTTCAATGGTTCCTCCATTCCTCCATATCCATGTCACTTAATACAACCCCTAAGCCAGTAAGGAAAAGCAATTACCATGAACACAACATTGCGTATGGGCGCAATGCGAGAAGCATGAACCAACTGCTCCACAATCTCCCCCGAGGTCAGATTGCTCTTAAACCCCATACTCCCAGTAGCACAGAAAGTACAACCCATTTTGCAACCAACCTACAAACATCAACATAAACATTCAATTCCCGCAATTTCAACACGAAAACGAAAAATTTCATAACTTGATACCTGAGATGATACACACAAGGTGGACCTAGGACCACCAGGGCGGGGCTTCCCATCATACCTCCCCAAGCGGCTGTCGTATCGCATAATCACAGCTTCCACAAGAGCCCCATTCTAACAAAAACATAAAACAACGCGAGAGTTTTTTCACAGAGGCATTTTATCGAACAGTTTGTGTGCAACATAAGAAATGGGGCAAACCTGCAGTTTTATGAGGAGCTTGGTGGTGAGTTGGTCTGAGGAGTCCATGACCTTGTGGACAGAGGAGGTTAGGGTTTTGAATTTGGAGGTCAGGAGAGGATACGCTGCCGAGGGCAGAGATGGAATTTGGTCGAATTGGGCATCAGGGTTTTGGATCACCTGCTTCCATAAGTTGGGGATGAAGCTGGGCTTGACCCCGGACTTTTCCAATTCCGAATTCAGCTCTCCGGCGTCGAAGATTGATCGAAACGCCGTCGTATTTTGCGCGCTTTGCATAGTTTTGAATGTTGGTTTGGGTGTTGCAGCAATGGAGTCGGAGTGTGGCTTATGGCTCTGCTGTGAAATCATGCGTCGGGGAAGGACAACGTGGAAGAGCGTTTGAAAAGCAGCACCTGCTTGTATTCAAATACGAATTTAGAGACGGTACATTCACAAAAAGCCCTTCACAACAATATTATATAGTCTTTTTTTTTTTTTTTTTTTTTTGAACAACTACTATATTATTTGTACTAAGGGAAGAGAAGGAGGTGGTTTTAACCTTACAATGAGTTAACAATGATATGGTTCAAATTTGTCTTTGATAATAATCGAATCTAAGGCTTTTTCAGTTACAAGTGAAGAGGAATACCACCTACATGGTAGTACTAAGTGGCACAACACTATTATAGTTAAAAACCTAGTTTGATTCAAACTTTATAAAAATATACTTATACATTGATATTGCACAGATTGAGTAATTATGAGTTAACTACGTCATCTTTGTGAATGCGGGCGTGCCAACTCGCAACAGAGTTGGGTCGGGCGAGTATAATAGATTTGGTGGTGTGTCGAATGCACTGCTGACTTTTGCACTTGAGCAATTACGGCTGAGGGGAACACCTCTCAACCTAGGGTTTTAGAACTTGAAGATAAGGTTGCCTAGTTCACCACTTAGTACAGAATCTCCGCACCAGGTTCGGCTGCCTTATTTATATTAGTAAGAATATAAGTGTGTCGAATCGATATCAGGTTTTAGGGGCAAAGATACTCAAGGGACATAAGTGTTTAATGGTGAACATGGTTTGGCCGTCTGAATGTCGAACTGCAAAATGCACTTGAGAGTAACAAATCATAAAATACTTCATGTTGCTGGGAAGCTAATAAAGTGACCTCTTTCGAGAGGAAATCAAAGATTATTCGCTGGCTGAGACTTGGATAGATAACCAACTAAACTAGAAGTAGTGTTGTTCCACCAAGGTGAAGGTAAACAACCACAATATGCACCACTTCCAATTGAAAAACAAATTCTAGTCATTTATGCAGCTATCAATGGATTCTGTGATCGAGTGCCACTGGACAGAATCTCTCAATATGAGAGAGCCATTCCAAAAAGTGTACAACCTGAATTACTACAATCCCTTTTAGAAAAAGGTGGGTTAACTAACGAAAGAAAGATGGAACCAGATACATTCTTAAAAGAAAGCGCTTTGCCTTACCTATCATGAAAAAAGGATTAATGAAACTACTCATAAAAGTACTGGAATACTTTTGTTTCTTATTAGGGAACTTCCGAGACTGGTCATCCTTTTCCAAAGCAATTAGTTCTATGTTCCAGGTGATGCTCCAACGAACTAAACATGTTGTTGGTTGTCATCCTAGTGATATTCCAACTAAATGAATATGTGTTCACAGAGGAGTTAGGATAATTAGTATTTTCCTTTAGGTTGTGAGAAGGTTTCGTGTAGAGCGAAGTTTTCGTGTAGAGTTTGTTTGTTGAGTTGAAGAGGCCCCTTAAGGATAAACAAGTCTGCTGAATAGAGTCCTAAATATTCTTTCTTTTTCCCTTCCTTAGCCGAAGTTCATCTTCATCTAGTCTCAGCTTCTTTGGTTTAACTGGGTTCTGAATTAGGATTTGCATTTAATCAGGATTTTATCCTGATCTTTAGCAATTTCAACTTGCCTAGAACTTAACCGAGTCATATCTGATCTTAATCGCCACACAGTCCTATTTTCATAAAGACTCGATCCAATCAACCCTTTCTTGGGCTAAAAGCTTTGTGGCATGAGGGATTTTTACTGGGCTGAGAAATCTAGCTTTTGAGTTTAGGTTAGCCCATTTTCGGTCCAAACTGTTATTTTGAGCCCAAACACATACATGTTTAATAACTAAAGATCACAATTATTCATTTATGAAATATAATCTGGCTCAATAATCCAAGTACATTAATAAAATCCAATTTTTTTTTTTTAAAAAAAAAAAATCAGCATTCTATAACAAAACAAACCATTCTCATTTATTAAAACTAAAATAAAATCACTCAAATTATATAGAAGCACCATCTCGTACAATTATTGTCTATATACCACCAACGAATTTTGAATTGCATTTTTACAAGTCACTTTGTTATGCCATGCATGATGAACCAAAAATGCATCAACACCATATAAAGAAAGAAAAACCAAATAAAAGAGTTTCAAACTTTAAACCTTAATCAAAAGCATTTTAATAACTTTATTTAATAATTAAAAGAAATCCAACATCAAACTAGTCCAAAATAAATAGGCCGAATTAATGAGTTTCCAGTTCTTCCATTACACAGTGAGAGAGCAAACCCACATAATTACAACCACCATCTCGCTCAGCTTTCTCTCAATACATGTATGTATATGTCTCTTTCTCTCTCTTTGTATGGATCATGAACAATTGCATAGGTCTGGCGAAGATCGAGGTCGAACATGGCGAACTATCTTGCTCAGTTCCAGTCGATCAAGAGCTCCCTCGATCATCTACTGATTGCAGTTAAATCTCCCAATTCGATATTCCTATTCAATTTTCCGGTTCCCTTTTTCTTCTCTAATTTCAAATCAATCATTCTTGTTTTGCTTTGTTGTTAATCAATTACTCATTTGAAGTTAGTGATCTTTTTTATTGAGATTTGGGGGCTCTGGGTGTTAATTAGAGCTATTCAGTAGTAGAACAAAAAATGCGTATTTGGCTGAGTACGGGGATAGCTAATCAGGCATTGAAGTGATGCAGCAAATGCAAATTTTTGGTAATCAATCTCCTTACCTTTTCCCTTTTTATTTTTATTTTTTTCATTCTGAATAGACACCAATTACATATCTCCGTTTTTAAAAGCATCAAATCGATGCAGAAACAGTAACAAAATTTGATGTGTAATGACATGTTGAGGCTTGTTGGTTCACTCAGTCATGTTCGAACTTCTGTTTTAACCTAATTAATACCCCAACAAAGCGTTGTTTTTTCTTTCTTCTATCTATCGACTTGGGTGCCATGAAATGGTGTGATATATGTTTCTAAACATACATGTAACATGAGATTTAGGAAATGACAAGTCCATATTTTGTTTCCTTTATTTGCTTCCCCAAAATGGTTCACAGTCAAGATTTTGATCCTATAAGTTTCCGGTTATATGCTTCAGGTGGGAGGTCGATCATCCTCTTTCGAAAATGAGATCCTTTGCCAGTTTGCCATTCCAGCGAGGCTAGGTGCTTTATTCAAGTTCTTGGATGCTTTCAGTCCCCTTAGGAACTTAAGCTTGTTCCGTTACTGTGGACAACTTTGTGCCTGTTATGCTGACAATCCACTTTACTCATTGGAATGTTGTTGCATAAGGCTAATATTCCTCGTGTTTTCATCTTACCAGGGTGAAAGTGGCGTGGATGCGTTGGTCGGTTTTCATGTTACAAGCTCTGAGATAAACAAGTTCAAGGCACAGAGATAGTATCTATGTTCAGTTTAAAAATAGTAATAGTACTAGTGTTTAGTTTAAGAAATAGTGATAGTGCCGTGTTCAGTTTAAGAAATAATCCGTAATCAATTCAAAAATAGTGATAGTACTAGTGTTCAATTTAAGAAATAGTGATAATACTATGTTCAGATTAAAAAATAGTCAGTGTTCAATTTAAGAAATAATGATAGTATTATTGTTCAGTTTCAAAAATAGTGATAGTACTCGTGTTCAGTTCTAGAAATCAATGTTCAGTTTACGAAATAATATAGTACCAGTGTTCAGTTCAAGAAATAGCCAATATTCACTTATAGAAATAATCAGTCTTTAGTTCTAAAACTAATTAGTGTTCAATTCTAGAAATAATTAATTTTGAGTTTTAAAAATAGCCAGTGTTAAGTTTTGGAAATAATGGTAGTGTTATTGCTCAATACTAGAAATAGTCCGTGTTCAGTTCTAAAAATAATAATAGTATTGAGTTCGAAGACTTTAGATTTTGGAGACTTTTCATGTGTATAATTGATAATTTTGTTTACTCGTGAAAATATTTTAGCTATTTGGTTTTTATTTTTTATTTTTACAGTTGATCAACTACGGATTCCCCGATGTGTTGTGTCTTGTTTCCAAGTTTTTGTTCCTAACCCAAAAACAAGAACAGAACAAAATCTGAAATCATATTTTTCCCAATTTGGTGGTGGATTCGTAACTCAGGATTAAATGCCAAGTTTGCCTAGAGCTTTTTTGAGCTCCTGTTAAATTAAGAAGCATTGCATACGACTTTATGGATACTTCTTTTGCATCCAAGCCCGAAACTAATCTGCAATTCGCAGAGAGACCCATGATCTTATACCTTAAGATGCTAGGCTTAGATATTTCAATGCGAGATTCTGTCTCTGGGAGTAAACTGATGTGGCTATCTGGTATGAAAATGGTTCTAGTTTATTCAAAATATCCCCAGCAGATCTAAGGGTTTTAAATATGTATTGGTTTCCATTATCTAAGTCATTAGTGTTAGAACTCGTTTAATATTCTTGTAACATTTTCCGTGTTAGAAAGTAATTGAATTGTGCACTGTGCCTGCTTTTGAGCTAGATTTGGAATAATGTTTCCTTTTCTGTTACTGTGAAAATTCTTCACCAAAGGTCCAAAGCTTGTATTGAGGTTCTCATGAACCAGGAGACAAATACGTAGGCAATCTAATTTCACATTTTGGATGCAACCGCAAAATCTAAATACCAAATTCTTTTCCATATTTTAGTGGGTTGTTCATTCACCAAAAATTCTAAATCCATTCCAAAGAACTACGACCAGCGTGATCTCTCAACAGAGGTACATGGGCAATTTAGGCCTTTTACTTAAATGCAGCCACAAAGTCAAAGTCAAACAAAAACACCAACCCTCAAAATTCATATATTTCATGTTAGAACCAAAGGGTATTTTGTTCTTAAAATGAAGAGTTATAATTAATAGGCACATAATCTAAAATGAGTCCAACTCAAATTAATAAAATCCTCTAAAAAAAAATGAACGAAAATAAAATTATGTAAAGTGAATTATTTGTTTACAGTTCTTGTACAGTTTTTGCTCAACAGATAGTTTGGCTCTCTGAAACCATCACAACAGTATCTTGGGAGTGTGGCCCCGACAAAACTTTTCACTTAGGTTAGAGCGTATTGGGAAAATTCAACTTTCTTACTGCAACAAGTCTATCGCAGTTGAGGCTGCATATAAAGTCCTAAGTGACTTTGTAGGACCTTATTGTTAGGCTTCCATCAGGGGTATTGGCAAAAAAAAAAAAAAAAAAAAAATCTTTGCATGTGGGCTTATTTTCTACTCATAAAGCTTTGGTTTTTGTCTTTATTATATTGTATTTTGTTTTTTTTTAATTAAATTTCAACTTAGCGTAAGTCATTTTTATTAAAGCTTCTTACAAAGAATTGACGAGCATGAAATCCTTTACAACTATAATAAAGAAAGTAACAGACAACTCAAAATTAATATATATTAACAATGATTTACAACTCAAAAGGAAAATGTAAAAATCACTAAAACTTAAAAACTCCTTTGAGCTTATGTAAAAACAATGACTTTCTTTATATATCAATTTAGAAATAGTGGCTATTTATAAAAATATCAATCGAGAAAGAGAGAGAGTGAGATTAAACGGGCAAAGACTTGCCGTCATGTGCAAAATTAGAAACTCGATAAGTTACTTTGCTTGGGTTGGTGTGATATCGAGTTAATTTTGTCATAACCTTCAAATAAAAACATCTGCAAACTTTTGATAAAGATTTAAAATTGAGTAATGCTAGGGAGGCTAAATTTTGTAAACTAAATGACATGAAAAGTTGATGTTTGAATTATTACTTAAGCGTTGATAAACGTGTTCATTTCTACTGGTGAGACATTATTTAGTTTGTAATTTTTTTCTATACATATAGTCTCTCTAACATTACTTTTTTTTTTAAACATTTTTTTATTAGTTTCTCTTTGTTAATATCATGTTAGTACATCGTTAATACCATATTGTAAGGTATTAACTAGTGCTCAAACTCAAAATTTTGGGCAACGGATTTTGTAAAAAATATATTTTAAAAGCTCAATCAAATAGGTTACGGGGCCCAAAACTTTGAGGAAAAGCCCTCATTTTATAATCTGCTTTCATCCCCTCTTACTTTCTTAATTGTTCATTCTATGCCAAGTTAATTTAAAGCTTCAATTTCTGTCACATCACCAACAATATTCACATTTCATTAAGCTCCATTTTCCTGCCTCTTTCGGTGCCTTTCCCACCCTCCTATTGATGCCTTGTCTCCTGATGAGTCGATATTATACAATACATTTTACTCTAATCTTAGTATTAATTTATTGATTATTTTGTGAGAATTTTGTTACTTTGTTATATTATTCTCAATCTAGGACATTGGACTTCCCCTTGAGCAAAAAAATGATCAAATGGATGAATTTTGGAGTTATTCTAAGTGGAGGGTGTTCTGATTCTCTCAACTTGATCATGCCAAAGTTTCAGATTTTTCTACCAGGCGGATAATTTATGGCGATGAAATAAAAGACCGGTGCGCAGTGCTATCAAAGTGATGTTTTGGGCTTATTGGGGTTTTTTGGTGTCGAAGATGGTGTCTTTGGGGTTCGAGGTCTTTTGGAGATAATGTTGAGGACATCTCAAGCTTTAAGTCAAGTCGTTTTGGGCTTGTTTTGGTGTCCTAAAGGTCCATAAACGTGGCTGTTTTGTGGCTGGGCAAATTTCTCATCATTGATTAGAAATATATTTCCTAGATATCTTATTCTATTATATTTCCTAGTTTTTAGAAGACCTTTTCTAGGAAGGATTTTATTCTCTAGTATGATAAATTATGCTATTTAGCCATTAGGGTTCACAATGCACTATTTTGGATAACTTGACGTAGAGAGCTTTTGATGATTCAAGTTTATTTCAAGGTGTTTTCTATCATTTTTCTATTTCAATAAAATTCATTTTGTTTTATGATTATTCATAACTAACTTTCTTTTGCTAGGGCCAGGCCATGAGCCTTAGTATGAATATGTAGTGTGACAACCCGTCCCGAATTATTTTTATTGATAGTGTGAAATATCTATTTTGCCCTTGAACATTGTGTGGTGTGTGTTATTGGGCTAAGGAATGGGACCAATTATTTCATATCCTACCTTGTTGGACCCAATTGGAAATTGGTATTGTTTTGTATGGATTTGGCATGCAGCCTAATTAGAGCTTAGGGTGGTTTTTAGGTGCCCAATTCGGACACACATGCACGCACTCGCACACACGTGCAACCTGCATCTTTCTCTCTTTTTCTCTTGAACTCTCTTCGTCCATACATTGATTGACCAACCTCCAAACCTACGTTACTCTCACAGATCGAGTGTTTGGAAGGTACCATCACTTCCCTCGTGGTCTCACGAACTTGTACATACCAGTTGCTCGAAGTAGGAACCTCGAGAACCCCAAAACTTTGAACTTCGGCGAGGAGTCGATTTCATTCCAATGTGATTGTCGAGGTTATACTAGATTTTAAGACTTACAAAGGTAATCATTAGTCTTCTCTAGCATGTTAGGTTAGTTTTGGTTAAGTTTGGACGTCGAAATGAGCTTGGTTATGGGTTTGCAGGATTAGCCAGTTTTCAAGGATTTCTTCGATCATTTTTCCATTGGTTTTAGGACTTTGAAAGGTAAGAACGTGTTCTACTTGTTTAGAGCTTCAATTTGAGACAAATTTTATGAAATTTGGTTGAGAAATGGCGGAGATATCAAGCTTTGAAAAATTTCTAGTTTCCAGTGACACAGACGGCAGCCGGTGGCGGAGTCCAGCGATCCACCGGAGAAGAAAGGAGAATATTCCGTCAACTTTAACGAAATATTCCTAACGGCGATTAGCGGCGTTAGGAATATTCTTAACGGCAGTTAAGTTTCTGTTAGGTTGGCCGCGCGTGGGGGTGCGTTTGGCCGTGCCCTTGCCGGAGCGTGGCGGCGCGTGGGTGGTCCAATGGGGATGTTTGTGGTGTTGAGTAGATCACGTTGGTATATTCAAACACCCCATTTTGAGCATTGTATGAGAAGTTATTAGCTAGTTTCGCTTATGTGCTTTAAATTAACGTTTATATAGTTGTTTCGCATATAAGTGAGACATATCCTGAGGACAAGCACAGTCAATCGAGGCTTGGGGCTACGACCCTTCCACATATCAGTGAGTGGGCTTTTGGTTTTCCGTATATACCTATATACTTGAGATTTTTCCTAGAAAATCGATTTAAATGAAATTATGTTTAGAAATGCCATGCATATTGATTTATATGTAGATCATTGAATTAATATAGTGTGCATGTTGTGATTTGACGCGGTGGACGCTCAGGTAAGTACCAGGTGAGTTGTAGATTGTTTATGTTACTTGATGATTATGTGAGATGTGTTAAGAGCTCATAAACCTGCACCCTGGTGTTAGCGCTCCCGCCCAGAGTTAGGGCACAGTCCTTCACGTGATGTTCACTTCTCGCACCATACGCTCATCTTGGATCCAAGTTAGGTGCACAGTCTTGTCGTACAGACCACTAAAGGTGGTTCCGACTCGTAGGTGACTCGCGATTATCCGCACAATCTTCACATGATCGTAGCACTTGTGTGTATTTATTTACACCCAGTCTTATCGTACAGACCACTTTAGGTGGTTCCGACTCGTGTGCATGTATATTTGTTAAGATGTGGATTTGAGCCGTACATGTCACGTTCGGTGACTCCAGCTAAATGGATAAGCTTTAGATTCGACCGTACAGGTCACGTTAGGTGACTCCGGCTGACATATCATTTACATTGATTTATATCACTTGGCTTACATATTTTATTGCTGATATATTTGACATGGCATATTTGTGAATTTTGATATTTTGAGCATGGTTGTGGTATAGATATGTATTCTATTTTCTGGGAAATTATACAGGTTTTACGGTGAAAGGTTACAATATTTGATAAATGAAATGGTTTTGAAAAACTTTATTTTTGCCCACTCACATTTTCTGTTTTGCGGCCCTCCAGGTTCTAGTTAGGAGTGCTTTTTGGTGGCTTGCGAGGAATCCATGACAGCTTTGACAGATTATCACCATTGTAGGTTTACTTTTACTATTGTATAATTAGTAATCGTCTTGCTGGACTGCACTTAGGCTACTTATGCTCTGGTTGTGAATTCACATTTATTTCGTCTTGCACCTTATCTTATCTAGTACTCTAGTTAGTTGGGTTTTTGTTTATTTGCATTTCTTATATTAATATTGCTTTCGCACCGTGCACATGGCTATGTCACCTTCACGTGACGGCCATCACGTCAAGATTTTGGTCGGGATGTGTCATGTAGTCTTTATTCAATTGCTTATAATATTATGTGTGCATACTTTGAATTATTAATCACTATGTTTAAGCTATCTCTATGTCTTAATGTTTAGCTACCATTAGGATGTTTAGATAAGTAGTCGAATGCGAATCGGTCGGAATATCACCAGAGGATTGAGTATTGCTTCTTGTGGTTAATAATTGTAATTTCACTTAAGGCAAATATCACGCTCTTAAGGGTTGCATGGTTTTTCAAAAGGTTTTCACAAAACTTAATGAGCCTTGCATGTTCATATTTGATTTGAATATCACAGACGAATTGCATGTTAGATATACGTTCTTACTTGAATATCACGAGGAGAATTACTATGCGTTAGGAAAACCTAACCTTCAAAGTTGCATGTGTAATTCATGAATAATTGGTAAAATTACATAAGATTGTTAAGGTGACGGCAGACCATCCTAGTGTTTAAATTTATATTCAAAACTATTTTCTTGAGTTTTTCTTACTTTGCCAGTTTCTTTAATCTTTTTAATATTTTAGGTCACAAAATCAATTTTTTCCAAACCTTGTTTTAAATAGTTACCTAAGAATTAGTTTACATAGAAATTATTATTCAATCCTTGTGGGAACGACATTACATGAGCATTCTTATTACAATTACTTTGTTCTCTTGCAAGTATTTTAACTATTTTTATCCCTACTTTTGTAGTGGTAAAAATCATATCATCTTCCCTTTTACGCAATCACTCCAGCTACACATTTTATAAAAGTCACCATTTGAGTTGTGATCCTGTGAGCTTTTTGGTTGGATTTGAGGTGGAAAGGAGGAAGCTTTTCTTTTGTATTTTTCAGTAGATAGTGGAGGTTCTGCAAGTGCGTCGTTAACCAAGTTACCGCTGTCCAAGGAGGAGAATTTTGCCATGTCTTCTGAGGACTCTTCCAACCCTGACGGGTCTGGGCTCGAGCTCTGTCTCAGGCTGAGCCTTGGTGGTTGTGGTAAAGACAGAAAATTGGGCATTAAAGAACCTAAGTGAGTTGGAATGAACGGCTGAGAAAGTAGGAGGGGATGGAAGAAGATGAAAAATGGAGGGAAGACAATCCAGGTCCGACCAACAAACGAACCCTTAGCCTAAATCAAAGGTAATCTAATTACGACACAAAGCTATCATAGATGATAGCCCAAATCACAATTCAATAATTTTATATACTAAAAGGACAAACCACTTTGCTTGCTTGGGCATGGTTACTATCTAGTGCTCTTTCTTGGGCATGGTTCTTATCCAGTGCTTTTTTCCGGGCAGGGTTTTCTTTTTCTTTTTGGTAAGAGATGAAAATCGCAAGACGTAGCTCCGAGTACAACCCGAATCAAAACGATCATAGTTAAAACCCGAACGTCCCAGTGAAGGGAACATAATCATTCTGATGAACATGGTTTTAAATCTTATGCGAGATAAAATTTCAAATCCTGACTCTTCCAAACTGTACAAGTTAATCACAATAAACACTAAATTTCAGTTTCACCAACATTATCAAAATAACATCATATGCTAATTTTATTAACACATTGAACTTTTAAATGGAACTGAACTGCTTTAAAACACTATGATTGAAGCTGCACCATTGAACACTTTGTTCCTACTTTAAAACACAAAAGAAACCCCAAACCAAAGCAAGAAAAAAATCAATGAAATATTTGGGATGAACATATCAATCACTTCCTTCTAGCCATGCCCACATTAGAGCCTTGGTAAGGATACGACCCCATCTTCGATCCAACGAGCACCGAAGGAGCAACAGCGGAAACACCGCCTTCTTGCTTATTGAAGGTGGGAGGCTGGAATTCCGACCGTGTCCGGCGGTGAGACGAGCCCTCCAATGAATCCTGGCCGCTCATCAGAAGATGGTAGCTACGGTTGGAGTTGCTCTCAGAAACAGAAAACGATCTGAACTTGTGCTGAGGCCTTTGCTTCTTGATTGCATGAAGAAGAAATGGAATCAAACCTTCCATTTTTTTGCCGTAACTTGCTAGACGATCTCTTGCTTTTGCTTATTGTCTTGTTGCAGATTATTGAAAAAGCACTTTGTTCCTTAGATATGTATTGCGCTTTATGTGTGGTATACAAAGTAGTTAGGAAGCAAAGACTTTATATACACAGACAACTGGGTAGGGCATACGAGGCAGGTAATATATGCGGAATGACGCTTATGCCATTTCTTTGTGGGAAGATATTAGGGTTTCGTGGGGGCTTGAGGGTAGTTTCCGTGCACGGTCCCTTGAATTGGAGGGTTTTCATATTTGACTTCGCAATATGATCTAATGGCGTGTCGTGGGAGATCTGGTGGGATTGCGATGGCTTTGAGTTTTTTTTTTCTTTTTCTTCCCCCCCTCAAAACAAATCTAAATTATATCAGTAAGGTTAGGCGGCTATACGCGTAGGATCACAATGGATTGGTTTGAAATTGCATTTGGCTAAACAAAATACGTTGGCTACTTATTCCTCTTCACTTGTAAGATAGAGATCTTAGATTTGATTCTTGCTAAAAGCGAATTTGAACCACATTACTGCTAACTTATTATGAGTCTAAGCTCTAGATAATATCGTTTGTTAATATATATATATATATATATATATATATTTGTTGACTCTAAAAATTACAAAACCTACGTGGCGCGCAGGCCGAGTAACTAATAAGCTAACTACGTCCTTCGGTTGAATGCGGGGCGTCCCAACTCGTCGGCCAAGCTCGGCTGAGAAGTAAAATTCGTTGATGTCGCTTTGAGCGCGTTGTTGACTTCTTTATCTTGCGATTGCGACCGAGGAAGGAACACTCTCGGTCTCTGGGTTCTATAGCCTGAAGACAAGGCTACTAATTTTGCGAAGTTTACAAATCGTCGGAGCCCGATTCGATCATTGTGATTATATTCGTAAGAGTATAAGCACGTCGAATCGAGACCAAACTATGTGGACACAGGTACTTAAATGTGATGTATGTCTTGATGGTAAATGTGGTTCGGCCGTCGAAATGCCGAACTCTGAAACTTACTTGCGAGTATCCAATCATAAAATCACTCGGCGTCCAGTACGCCGAGTAACGCAATTCGTAACACCTGACTACGCCGAGAAGGCTAGCAAGGTGACCTCTACCAACAAGGGTTCGAAAACCCTTCTCGGCCGAGACTTAGATAGGTAACCAGTCGGCCTCGACGCAGTGCTGTTTATCCAAACTGAAGGTGCTTCTCGGTCGGCTGATTCTGCGGCAGCAGTGCTGTTTATCCAAACTGAAGGTGCTCGCCGGGTGCCTCCACAGTGCTGTTTATCCAAACTGAAGGTGTGTTGGCAGAAAAAGAAAAGGAAAAAAATCTCAAGGTATTTGAGAGATTTTGCGCAGGGCAATTGTATGCTGAATCGAAGGTCCCTTTTTTTGTTGCATGATTTCTTGTATTTATAGCACCTCATTCCTTGAAACCGAATTGCATCCTTATCTGGATTGGGAGTCCTTGTCCCATTTCAACTCTACCTCGAACAAACCTACTCCCACTAGGACTTTAAATTTTCCCCTTTTTCGAGGCTTTATTCTCTGCCGGCCGGGAATCCTGGTCGCACCAGGACTTCCTCGACCCTTTCTGTTTATCTGGGCTACTTCTTAGGATAGGATCGACTGACCCTGCCAACTGGCCAGGGATTTATCACTCGGCCCATAGCATTTGACAGCCTTGGGCCGAGCATAACCTGCTGCTCGGCCCAACAATATTATTTTGGGCCCAAACAATATTACAGATAACACAAGAGAACATTGTCGGATGATGTTAGCATTTTGAGTTATAAGATGAATGAACAAGAGAACTAATATGTCTTATTTACACAATATATTTAAAAAATCATATGTTACATAATTTAAATGAAACAACAATAATATCATATAATGATGTTCAGAGTTACACCTAAAATTTAGTCAAACAAGTGGAACAATTGACACTATATGCATGTAATCAACTGTAAAATGGAAGTTGGTTTTCTCTTTTGAATATTAATCACGTTGGATTTTGCCACAGTTTATTGCACCAATAGCAGTAAGCATATGTGGTGATGTTAGATATACATTGTATTTTTCTCAAGATCAGGATCCTCTCTTAAGCAAATGGTAAGGATCCTCCTGATCAGGCCCATCGGCCCGTTCAGATTTTATCCAACAGCTACAATTATTATAACGTTTAGAGGAGTCCCCAATTTGTAGCCGTTGGATAAAATTTGAACGGTCCGATGAGCCTGGTCAAAAGAATCCTCATCATTTGTTTAGGTGAGGATCCTGACCCTTTTTCTCACACTTTATTATATAAAAGTTCTTGACTTTCATGGAGAGAAGCATCTTAGCTTTCACACCTATTTTCTGGGTTTTGTAGAGCATATGGGTCCCTTTTGCTAATCATTTGTTTTAAGGAATGTGTTATGAAGTATACACTAGAAAAACTTGCATATTCAATTTTTATTAGGCCTAGGTCACAATCAATTAAGAGGGAATGATTGAAATAAAAAAGATTGTTTTTTGTGTATAACCAAACAAAACATGTGATCCGAATGCTCATACGTAATAATGTTTTTCTCATTTTAGAGGATGTAATGAAATCCTTACATTTAAATTATTATTTTTAGTATGCAGATAAATTCCCAAATATGGACCCAAGACCTTAATGCTAAAGTTAGTTTAATTTGTATGATTCCACATAAGATAGCTGTCAAGCACAAGTTGAATTTTATATGTTGAATTGGTCTCAACAAGAAGATTGAGATTTAGAAGTAGTCAAAGCGGCTTTTCAGTGAAGTGTGCCCACTTTGACAAATCGCCATATGGATTTATTACAACACACCGAACCTAACATGTCTATTAAAAGGTGCTAGCTAAAGCTAGCATCAATCACCGTATACGCTCATACGTACACACTGTTTTTTGAATTAATTACGGAAGCCTGGATAACCGTGGAATCTACATTCAGTAACGGCTACCAATTTAGGACTTCCTAAATACCAATACAAACCTTTTTATTTTAAGAAAAACTAATAAAAAATATTTGAAAATTTGAAGTTTTAACGAAAATGACAAAATAAAGGATAAAGTGAATAGTACCAAGATTGACTTTTTAGTGTAAAAATATGATTTTTCGTTAAAATGAACAATACCAGAAGCTTTTCATTAAAGTTTCGTTTATTTTATTTATTTTTCTATAAATTATAGAACGTTAAACAACATATTTGCTTTACACCTTTTAAATAATAAGTCTCTATCACAATGCTTACTTCAGAACAGATTGCTTTGAAGGCTCAATCCAATTAAGTCCGTAGCGTCTACCAATTTCGCCATATCCCCTCTTTTTTTTTATGTGATTAAGATTAGCCGCGGTAATACAGAGGATGCAAGCGTTATCCGGAATGACCGTCAGTCCATATAGTTGTCCATGTACCACATTATCTATAAATAGAATATGTGTTAAATTATATAAATACGTGGGGCAGAAAACCCATCGCTGTCTTGGCTGTGCTACCGGTAATAATGTATTTTATTCTTCTCATTCAACGGTATATATAATCATATACAATCCTACTGTAAACAAGTAAGAATAATTACAAGATAATATCTCCTTGTTGACTCTAAAAATTACAAAACCTACGTGGCGCGCATGCCGAGTAACTAATAAGCTCACTACGTCTTTTGGTTGAATGCGGGGCGTGCCAACTCGTCGGCCGAGCTCGACTGAGGAGTAAAATTTGTTGATGTTGCGTTGAGCGCGTTGCTGACTTCTTGATCTTGCGATTGCGGCCGAGGAATGAACAAGTCTCGACCTTTGGATTCTCGAGCCTGAAGACAAGGCTACTAATTCTGCGAAGTTCACGAATCGTCGACGCTGGATTCGGTCACAGTGATTATATTCGTAAGAGTATAAGCACGTTGAATCGACACCAGACTATATGGACATAAGTACTCAAAGGTAATGTATGTCTTGATGGTAAATGTAGTTCGGCAGCCAAAATGCCAAACAATGAAACTCACTTGTGAGTATCCAATTATAAAATCACTCGGCGTTTAATGTGCCAAATGTCGTAACTTGTAACACCTTACTTCGCCAAGAAGGCTAATAAGATGACCTCCGCCAACAAGAATCTGGAAACCCTTCTCAACCGACACTTGGATAGATAACCAGTCAGCCTCGATGCAGTGCTGTTTATCCAAACTGAAGATGCTCCTTGGTCGATTGATTCTACGGCAACAGTGTTGTTTATCCAAACTGAAGATGTTCACCGGTTGCCTCCACAATGCTGTTTATCCAAACTGAAGATGTATTGGCAGAAAAAGAAAATAAAAAATCTCAAGTTGTTTGAGAGGTTTGCGCAGGGAGGCCCTGAATTGCACACTATGTTTTTTATTTATAACAGCAAGAACAAATCCTAACCATACTCGAACTAGGACTCCTTACCCCAATCCATCCTATCTCGGCCAATCCTACTTCTGTTAGGATTTTGAATTCACCCTCTTATTAGGCCACACTCACTTCCACTTTCCGATATACTTATCTGGCCGAGAATTCTTACTGCATCAGGACTTAACCACTTCATTCATCCATTTCACACTAGGGCCCACCTACTTCCTATTCATATGGAATATTTTTTCCCAAACAGGGCTTGGCCGACTTTAGTTAGGCGGCCTATAAACCGGCTGGTTTGTAGAAATCCTTGAGCAAAGTTTCTGGGTCGAGAACAATTCCATACTCAGCCCAACCTAATAATCTTAGGTCCAAACATCACCCCTCGTTTCTGAGGTCATTGACCGCTAATCCTCGATCGAGTCTCGACCTTGAAGAAGCGAAAACGTCATTTGCCATTAGACTTAACCATCTCGATAACCATGGATAAAGAACTCCTTATGGCAGCGCTGAGTTTCTGGTGCTTGGCCACGAACACCATGGTTCTTCCCTTTGGCCCTATCAGCCCTACCATCCTTGATGTCTCGACTATTCTCAGGACTCCTCCCTCTGGCATCCCGATAGATGTCGCTCTCTTTGGATGCTCGTCGAATCCCGACCTTAAGGCGTTCTTCGACGATCGAGCTGTCGAAACACTAAGTCGAGATGGTCAAGAGCCTTCGAAAGAAGAGGTTTAGAAGCTACACAAGAACTTCTTCAACTATAGCACCCTCATCCTCCACTTCGCTGGCCGAGGAGAGGCAAGTCTTCGGAAGGGAGAACACGAAGCCTTCCTATTCTACTGGTACAACAAATTTATTTGTTGCACCTGGTCAAACAAGTGTTTTGTTGAGAATATGCCAGTGGTCGAAGCCCTGGCCAGTGGTCATACTCTGGTGCTTAGCTCAGCCGTTCTCGCCAATCTTCTCCGTTGTCTGGCCAAGGCGACTATTGGAAAATTGACCCAAACCAGAACGGTCCCCTCTAGGTCTTCCAACTCTGGCTACAAGTTTATTTTGCCACATTTTGGCCAGAAATCTTTGCCTTTCAACCTACTACCTCGCTTCTAAACCAAAACCACAACAATTGGCCAATCTTCACAATTTCGTATAATTTGCCGCCATGGAAGTGCATGAAAAAAGAATATATGATGATGACATTGTTGATAAGGAAGATTCAGGCAAGTCTATTGATGTTTATTTACAACTGTTGATCAATAAACTAAAAGATTTATGGAAAAACAGTGTTCCCACGTACGATAAACCTATTGGGAAGATGTTCACTTTGAGAGCAGGAGTGATGCTAACTATAAACGATTTTCCTGCGTACGCTATGATGTTTGGGTGGAGCACTAAGGGTTATTACGCATGCCCAGTTTGTAAAGAGAACACTACGTCTGGTTAGCACGCGGGAAAAATTTGTTACCTAAGGCATCGTAGATGGTTGTCATGGGACCACGAGTGGAGTCAAAATGAGACAACCTTTTTCAATGGCACAGAGCTTTGGCCATGACCTAGAGAATGGTCTGGAGATGAAATTTTGGCTCAGGTGAATCGTTTGGATTTTGCTCCATTGGGCAAATCCATAAATAGGAGAATACCGAACACATCTAAACTGGACACATAAGATGAGACACAACATCGTTGTAATGCATGTTGAGAAAAATGTGTTTGATACACTGGTCAGAACTATACTAGACATCGAGGAAAAAACAAAGGACACAATAAAAGCTCGGATCGATGTGGAAAAAATGGGCATTAGGCCAAGTTTATGGATGACGAGGGACAGAGACATAGCCAGAAAGAAGTTTGCATTGTTTTCGGGGAAACCGGTTAAGAGGAAAGAGTTTTTGCAGTTTTTATCTTTTGTACAATTTTCGGATGGGTATGCTTCAAGAGTTAAGATTGTCATGTGATTCTTTAATGCCTTCTCCCAGTAGGAATTCGACACCTATTGCCAAAAGATGTGGTGAAGCCGATAGGGGGCAAATTGGTCACTTAAAAAAACTTGACGGTAGGGGGAAAATTGGCCACTTAAACATAGTCCAGGGGATCAATTGGCTGAAAAAAAAAAGTTCAAGGGGAAATTGACACTCATGTAATAGTTTAGGGGGTTAAATGACAGTTTACCCTCTAAATTAAGCCATATAATAGGCTGAGACGAGCTAATCTATGAGCCTCCATGTTGGCTTGACGAAAAATGTGGGTAATAGAAGATTCAGTAACTGCTGGAGAGAGCATTTTGATGTCTTCAATTATTTGCCCGACCAAGGATAAATTAACTAAAGAATCCCGCAGTGCATTGACAATCTGAAGTAAATCAGACTCGCATAAAATATTAGTAGAGGCCCTTTCATGTGCCCAAGTCAAGCCAATTCTAATAGCCATAGCTTTTAATTGGAGGAAACATCAAAGAAATTCCCACATTTTGCAGCCAAAAAACCCTCAGTATCATTACATACAATTAAACCAAATCCCTCTAAGATTTTCTCACGATTCCAAAAGCAGTCGATATTAAGTTTGAGGTGTCCAGAATGAGGGATGCATCATTTTGCAGGAGATTGGCAAGAGGGAAGAGAGGAAATTTTCCCTTTATTAATAGACACAAAGCATTACCACCACTAGATTGCTCGAGCCACAATGACATCAGGAGGATCACAATTGTTATTCCACAACATCTCATTTCTAGCTCCCTAAAGAGCCCATCAGATTACCATAAAAACTCAAAGAGCACCGATTTGATTAGCTCCACAATGACCATAGCCCAGAAAAGGAATGATGAAGAGGAAGAACCCCGTAACAAACCACCAAAGTGGGAAGACAATCAAACACATTTAGCAAAGGGACATTCCTTTAATAAATGGAGGATTGATTCCTCATGGTGGTTACACACCACGCACGACATATCAATCATGATGTGGCACTTAGTGAGATCTAATTTAGTAGGGATAATGTTGTTATAGAGCCTCCACACACAAACTCTAACCTTAGAAGGAACAGTGGCCAGTCAAATCTTGGTCTAGAAAATAGAAAGTCAATTAGGATTCAGAGGAAAAAGGATAACCAATGCAACAAGGTTGAACCACTCCCACAATATGGTAGACACTCTCCACCGTAAATCAGTCGTTTGTTTCATAGTGCCAATTTAGATAATCATCAGATTGTCGTATGCTCACTAAGATACACTAAATAGAGTTCACTTCCTTCTCAAAAAAAAAAAAAAAAAAAAAGTCAACAACTTAGCATTCCACTTTCAAGAAATATAGTCAATTAACTCATTAAACGTCTGGAGAGAACAACCCACATGTTTGGGGTAAGAAAAACTGAAATAGGGCCGATGATGTAATCCAATGGTCATCCCAAATTCTCATCAAGACACCCCCACCCACTTGCCACCTAGAGCTTAGAGAGATACTATTACGAGCAGCACATATACTTTTCCGAGAATATGAGGCATTCATATCCACAGAGACAGAGAGGAAATTAGTGTTGGAAAAGTATTTGGCTTTAAGCACCATCGCAACAAAAGAGTTAGGTTTCATTAGGATTCGCCATCCTTGTTTCGCCAATAAACTGAGATTGAAAGCATAAAGATAAAACACCTTTGGCTTTCGGTATACATAGCTTGTTCCAAGAAAGCCAATGAATCCTGTTTCCTCCATCATAATCATTCCACCAAAAGGATGCAATTAAGTGATTTAAGTCGTCACAACAGTATTTGGGTAACAGAAAACAATTCATCATATATATAGGGATGGCAAGTGCAACGGATTTAATGAGAAGCTCTTTCCCAGCAACACTAAGAATTTTCCCCTTCCAACTTTGAAGCCTCTTCCAAAAATGTTCCTTGATGTACACAAAACATTGACTTTTATTTCTGTTCACTATAATTAGCATACCCAGGTACATGGCGAGTCAGTCAACCCTTTGAACACTAAGCAGATCAGCGAACTTAGATTGCACAGGATGCTTGATGTTGCGACTAAAACATACCTCACTTTTAAGGAGATTAACTTTCTGGCTCAAAGCACATTATAAGAAGCAAGGATCTCAGAAATTTGAAAGCATTCAACCTCGCTAGCCCGACAGAAAAAAAGACTGTCATCTGCAAATAGGAAATGGTTCACTCTTAAGGCATCAAAGCAGATGGAGACACCCTAAATTTTACCTTCCTTCTCCCATTTAGCAATAAGAGCAGACATGCCATCTGCACATAAAATAAATAAGTAGGGCGATATGGGGTCCCCTTGCCGGAGACCTCAAGAGGGAAGCACATATCCTCTTGGGTGCCCGTTGATAATAAAGGAATATAAAACGTAGGAAACGAACTCCATCACCTGATCAATCCATTTTAATGAGAAACCCATTCTAGTTAGGATGCTTCTGAGCACCATTTAATTATGTCGTAAGCCTTGCTAATGTCCAACTTTTAGGACAAGAAGCTCTTCTTTCCACGTTGTTGCTCAGAGAGAAAGTTAGAAATCTGATAAACAAGCAGCGAATTGGCCAAGATAAGTCTTCCAAGAACAAACACACATTGGGCAGATGAGATGATACGAGTAAGGATGAACTTAAGAAATTTGCCATAACTTTCGATGCAATCTTGAATATGACATTGCAGAGACTTGTGGGCCTGAACTGTGTAACATCCTTGGGTGCTTTCACCTTGGGAATGAGAAAAACATGGGTGTAGTTAATTCGCTTCAACACCTTGCCATAATGGAAGAGACTTTGGATGGCGATAATCACATCTATACTAACGATGGACCAGAATCTTTGAAAGAACATTAGGGACATGTCGTCTAGCCTCGGTGCCTTGGAATGATACATTTGGAACAAGGCCACCCTAACTACTTCCATAGACATCAACATTTCCAAATGTAAATTCATCTCGGGAGTGACTCGAGTCTCATTAACTAGAGAACATCACCACCACCCAAGGGACCAACTTGAAAAATATCCTCAAAATAATTCAAAACCGTTATCTCAATGCCCCTATCATTAGTAAGCCAAGATCCAGCCTCATTGGACAATGCCTTGATATGATTTTTGGACTTTTTGTTTCTAGCTCTCTGGTGAAAAAAATTTGGTATTCATATCCCCCTACCACAGCCATAAGGCACGAGACCTTTGGCGCTAATAGGTCTTTTCCTGACTGGGTAAGACATCTAAATGTACCATCAAATGAGTCCTCTCAGCGATGGCAACCTCTGATAATGGTTTAGCTGAGATGAAGCCAAGTTTTGAGCTGACCTTATTGATCTCTTCTTGATGCCCTTTGAAAACCACATGTTGTTACTTAAGAACATCAACTATAGAAGCCTTAATTTTATGGACTACTTTAATATTAAGCATATTGTTGTAGTCCTAATAGTTTAGGAATGTGATTGTGTAAATCCTAGGAAACCTTTATGGGATACTACCTTATCTTATACTTTAGATATTATCTTATTAAAGTTGTAATTCTATTAGGGTAAGGGATTAACCTTCCATACTACTATAAATAAAGGCACAATGGGGTGAGAAATCAAAAATCAGAATTCACTCATTTCTCTCTATGGTTGCCGCACCCTCTCTTTCAATTTCTCTATAATTTTGTAGTCAAATAAGCTTACTACACATTATTAGCACACTCTTGACACTGAGCGGAAGAGAGTTTGTTCATCTTAAATCAGGGAATATTATGTTTTGATCATTCTGTTTATGATTAACTTATTATTTTAATGATCTATATGCTATTGATTCAATTTATTTTTTTGTATTGAATGTGATACAACGCATTGGAGATGAAATTCTAACTTTCCGAGAATGATCGTCTACAAATTCAAAGGTTCAATTGTTTTCTACCAATCAGGTTCCCCTAAAATCCAGTTAGATATTTTTAGCGACCATGAAGCAGGAAAACATTCAACATGATGCATGAACCCTCTATATTTATATTTACCTTCTTATATATATTGTATATTTTATATATTTGTCAATATATATATGTTCATACATAACACAAATATAAATTTGCTATGTGGAATTTGAGAGTCAAAGAATGGAAAGAAAATAGAAGCAATTTTGGGTTTTTGAAAACCCTAGAGATCAAAAAGAAAATTTGGGAATTCGCGACTAAGTCGTTCCACCGTGTCGAGTCGACGATGAATCGATGCCTAGTTGGCCTGAAGCCAAGTCGTGCCATGCCGACCACGCCGACCTATCAGCTTTGGCCTGCACCATGCCTCTAGAACGACGTCACCCTGACATCTAGAAACAAACGCGAAAGGAAGAAAAGAAAAAGAGGTGAGAAAAGAAAGAAAGAAGAGAAAAGAAAGGCTAGAGTGAAGATAGAGAAATATTGAGAGTTACCTTTGTACTCCTATTATTTATGATAATGAGAGAAACAATTACAGCCACACCATGGACGTGCACTTGCTGAATCTTGTAAATACTGTGTCTATTTACTTTATATTCCACTGCACACATATCCTCAATTTCAGAACAATACGTGCATATTAATTCAATACATTGGCATGGCAATTACTTGTGGAAGTGGGGATTGATGCAAATGATAATATGTATCCCATTGCTTATGCGGTTGCTGAATTGAAGACTAAAAAGTCATGATGTTGGTTTCTCCAATTTTTAATTGAGGACATTGATCCAGTTAGTAACATGGTTGGACTTTTATTTAAGAACAACAAAAGGTAATTATTTGCCTTAATCTTTATATAATAAATTGAAATGTTTTAATTTTTCGTTTTTTTTCTGAAAGTCCACCCATTCCATGACCCATGGAAACAAATATATAAATATTCATACATACATACATACATACATACATGCATATATATATATTTATTTATTTATTCATCCAAAAAAAGCTTTATACCTTCTTATGCATATAGGGGTTAGATAAGGCTTTTCCATCAGTGGTCTTTGAAGAATCTCATAGGTAGTGTGTGAGGCATCTCCATAGAAATTTCAAGCAACTTTTTAAGGGTCTAGTACTGAAGGGTAAACTGTGGAGTGCAGCCATGTCATCAAACGAAGTAGATCTTAATTGTGAGATGGAAAATTTGAAACAGTTAGACGAAGAAGTCAATAATTGGTTGAAAAAAGGGAGCTCAATGGAATAGCATGTATGCATGCAATTTCTTCCATCCTCCATAATAAGCAACAAGCTGATGAGTTTGTGGATCAATGTTACACTCCATATGCTTATTTAAGGGATTATTCCCTAGTTATATATCATGTCAAGAGTATGAAGTATGGGCCAAAAGTTAACCAAACACATGTCCTACCTCCAATAGTTAAAAAAGCAGCCAGGGAAACCCAAAAAAAGGAGAATAATAAGGGATCCTGAAATGGAAAAGAACAAAGATCCCACCAAATTGGGTAAGAATGGGAGTAGTAAAACATGTACAAAAAAATGTTGGGAGAAGGGACATAATAGAGTTGGATGCAAAATTCAACCTCGAGAAGCTTCAACTGGGGTTTATATAGACAAACGATCAGCTTATCAATTTCATAAAAATGACAGTCGTGGTAGGTGTGTGAACAACCATGAAGGTAATGAAAAAACTCGTCATACTCCTCCATATCAGTGCTCCAATGTACAACAAAGTGGGGAAGTCATTATGCCCTAGAGGAATGTAACTGGAAAGTCATCAAGACATGCTCTTAATAAGAAGAATGCAAGACCATCTGATTTGCAAGAAAGGAATAACATACTGACTTGTTATTCTTCAAATTTAGAGGCAATATTTAATATTTTCTTTGTTGTTAATTTTTACTTGTGATAGGTGAAGAAAGTTACAGAAAAAAATGGCACAACACTAAAGACTTCCCAACCTAAATACTTCAATCCTGCTGATGTAAGTTCTCTTATTACATTCCTTGCTTCATTTCCGTAACAATTAGCAACGTACACATAGATTATCAGATATAGTTGTTTAATACTTACATTTGCAGTTCCATCCACCTCAAGATTTTGTTCAACCATCACCAGAGGCTCTAGAGAGGGCACTTTCATTACACCTGAGTCAAGGCCACCAATTACGTGTCAAATAAAAGCAAGGCCAATTGCAACCAAACCTTCTTCGCAAGAAAACTGGCCTCCAATGCCATTAATAGTCATATGCTGTAATATGTGCATGCCTAGAGGAGACACTTTCATTAGACCAAATGTGATAGAGGCAAGTGCAACTCCAACTTCCTTGTCAGCTAGGTTTCCATTGCCACAAGCTGTCCTAGACTCTCGTATGTACAACCCTAGCATATCCAGGCCTAGCATACAAACCACACCCTTAACTTCAAGTACATCTGGAACTTCACATCCATGGAAACCACCTGGCAAAACTGCTTATACAACGAAAACAACTACAAGTTCAATGAAAAAGAATATTTGAGTTGTTTTTAGTATTTTGTTTGGCAGTAGGGATTCTGTTAATTTTTATTTATGGGATGAGAAAGACCATGTAGTACTTTTTTTTGGGAGAGTTCAACTTCATTATGTACTGTTTGGAATTAAAGCATGGGTTTTGTTTTCTTCGTTTACAAAAGCATGGAATTTGTTTTCTTTGTGATCTTGCTGGAGTTCAATTTCAAGTTGCTTTTTGTTTTCGTTTGTGTGGATAGGAATGTACTTGTGATCAAGTTTATGTGCAGATGTAATTGGAACAACTGTAGTCTTATTTATTACTGAAAGGGAACAAGAAGTCAATAATCTCATATTTGAATGAATCATTTCTCTGTTTGTATGATTGTGACTAAGTTTAGTGGGTGTACAATAAAATTACGTTTTTGTCTTCTCATGTGCCAAGCACATGTGTCAATTTTAACGTCTTTTAATGGATTGCTTAATTAGCTAATGAATGTAACACGGAGACCAATTTGGTCAAATTGAAATCACAGAGACTACAATGGCCAATAGAGTAAGACATAGGGACCATTTTTCAAAACATGTTTTCATTTTTTAATTTAAAAAATTAAAGAAATAAACAAAAATAACATTTAATGCTACAAGTGTTTTAGCCGCTAGATTCGATTTTCACAACTATTTTTGTAGTACAATGAAATATTTTACACTAAGGAGGGGAAGAAGGAGTTCGGCTGAGTCACACAATGGGCAACCTAATTTGACATTGAATTTGTCTTTGGTGAGAATCGAATCTAAAACCTCCCACTTACAAGTAAAGAGGAATACCACCAAACTGTAGTACTAAGTGACAATTTTCACAACTATTAAATTTTCTATTTTCAACTTACCTATTTACTTTTCGTATCATTTGATACTATGTACTATTGAATAATCTAAAAAATATATACTTGGTTTGTTAGTTTTGAATTTTTTTTAAAATCAAAATGATGTCATTTTACTATTTTATCATTATAAATAAATTATTTTATTTTTGAAAACCCTGGGCATTTTTTGGTATTTTGAATGATTCACCAAATCCTGTCTCTCCCTTTATATTCAAGTAGCCTCTTGCCATACACGTAGGTCTGTGACAATTGGACTTTTTATGTTAAATTATGTTTTTAAAATTTTTAAGTTTAATAAAAAAAAATAAAAAAAATATTATTCTTATCATTTATTTGTATCATTTTTCTAACAGAGATGAGACTCACATGTGTTAGTGAGCGTAACCTCTATTAGACATATAGTACATATAGATGATAAGTGTAGCACTACTCTAAAAAATTATTCAAAATGTTATGAATTCCTAAAATTGAAGGGTATCCGATGAAAAAAAAATATTAAAGGATATTTTCTGATATTTTAAATACTTAACCATTTTGTTGTTCACTCATTATATATATAGAAGATACATAACAAGATTTGAAAAAGAAAAATGAAAAATGAGTTTGATCTTTCAAACATGGGATAAGATGAAATGGACAAGTTCTCCAGCCCAATATTTTTTATTGTTTTTGTTGCTGCAGTCCAACCCAACCCCGCACTTTATCCAGTCTGTTTCCAGCTCTGCAAAGCATAACGGTTTTAACTACCTCTCTCCCTCTCCCAACTTCTATGGTAACTTTATAGATTTTCCCATGGCACAAACACTTCCATCACACACAACAATGCGGCATTCTCTAATCCCAGTCCCAAATTAGTCCCAACCTCTTTCTTGTGTCCTCCTCGTTTAACTTTTTGTAACAATTTCATCATTTGAAATTTCTTTCTGTTTCCGAATTTTAGCACCTCAGTAAGATATTAAAATCCGACAAAAAAAAAAACTATTATGTATTTTAATGCTATCGACGCAGTCAATCTTGGGTTTCATAAAAACAAATTTAAAGAAATTGATTTGTGAAAATAATATTCTTTTTACAGAGAAAAGATTGAAACTTTTTTTATTTACTTTCTGCCCAAGAAAATGGCAACTCTGGGTTCATGTGTTCTTTTAAAGCTGGTTGAAGAAATGGGAAGTCGCGAAAAGTTCTTGAGTGATCAAAAACCGGTGTTACTGCAAATCCGAAGCATAATCCTTGTGTTAGCAAAAGGTGATCTTTGGCCTAATCAAGGTTTTTACTTGAAGATTTCAGATTCTATGCATGCCATGTTTGCTTCTTTGCCTCAAGAATAAGATGACATGGTTCTCTACAGCCAGTTGCAACTCGGGCAGTTGTTATTTGTCAAAAAGTTGGAGGCAGCGCATCCGGTGCCAATGCTTAAAGGAATTTGGCCTTTCCAGGGTCTATTTCCCTGTGTTGGAAACCCTGAAGATCTTTTTGCTGTAGATAAGTTGGCGGATTCTAAAGGGGCATCTGATTTAGTAATGAAGAAGATAAGGGATGTGGAGAATACGCCTCAGGGTAGATATCGATCTTTAATTGCATCCAATTCCTGCCCGAATGAGATGAAAAGGGCCTCCTGTAGGTCTGAAAGTTGTGATGTTGTCGAGAGGGAAATGTGTGTTGTGACAAAGGGGTTTAGAGAATTAAGCTCTAGTTTTATTGAGAAAGACAGTGATTCTGATTGTACAAGAACATTGTCTTCTTTGTCGTTTGCACTGACAGTGAATCGAAGGAAATGGAATGGGGTAGAAGTTGCAGACGCCCCAGTTGTCAAGGATGAGATGAAGCCAACTGCTTGCTGTCTTCATAGTGCTTGTGTGAGTGTCTCACTGTTTCTTCTTCACTGATGATCAATTAGTGAAATTTTGTGTAGATTTACTACAAGCCATTTTGTTTTTTGTTAATCAGTAAATTTAAAAGTAGATGACTGAAGTATAATTGAGAATTTGACTAAACCATTTTCGAGCCAGAGCGCTGTCATTTGGGATACTATTTCACTACGAATGCATTTCACTGGTATGAACTGCTAAACCCTATTAAACCATCAAATGTAACCTTTTTCTGAGGCAGGAAACCAAAAAATGTACTTGTTGTAATATTGAGGAATGCTGTTTTTAACTCAAAATTTAGTAAAATTCTGGTAACCGAATAAATTTCGTATAACATCAGAAGCATATGTAATTATATTTGTCGTGCACCACAGAATACCTCTTTGTATGATCATTGTACAACTGCCAACTGCTTGAGCTCATTGCTTGCTTGTTTCGTCATCGTATGGCTCCAGGGACTAATTGGTTTTCTAGTTTGCCCTTCAAAATTATGATGAAATTGATCATCAATTATCCTTATAAAACCCTTCAAACACTTTCCTCTTTGGCATGCTTCTTCAGTTCGTTCTGTTAAGTGTTACATTTCAGTTGACAAATTAAGTAGCCAAAAAAGAGCTAGTGATGATAATCTAGCTAAGAAACTGATTAAAACTTCCAGTAGGATCTCCATGTCAACGAAGAACTGTGAGCAATCCTTAGATTCACTAGTGATGTTTAATTTGGCTGATGATAACAACTGGTTAAGATTCAGATAGAAACATACTGTGGAAGTCCAGGTCCCCAACATTAGAGAAACTTGGCAAGGTATTGTTTGATTAATTTAATTTTACGAGGACTGTTCTGACGGTTGATTGATAGCCTGCTGTCGAGCAAGAAGCTTAGAACTGTCATATATGATATGCAAGAAGTATTAAGACATAGAGATGTTGCTGTGCTTGCTACAGTTGAGGCTTTGCAAGAGGCTTTTGTTGCTGAAAGAATGCTCAAATGCCTCGGGTGGTGCGCTAACGTACACTCATGCAGATTTCTGCCAGACACTGATCTTATACTTCTAATGTGGAATAAGACTTTATGAGGAAATATGGAACATAAAATACAAAGCTCACATCGAAATTTAGCATCCAGATCAAGTAAAGGTGTCTGTTTTGCATGTTTCACCTGATTTGGTATCTATTGTGCATGTTTCACCTGACATTTCTTTTCGTTGTTACTTTTTTTAGCACATACTCATAACTCCAATCATCGAAGGGGGAGGAGCAACAGGCATCATCAGTAAACAAGTTTTTTGACCTGCAGGATGACTTGGCTCAAACGCAATTAATTGTTCAGTCCTTCACCAACATCTATCCATTAAGGGCACGTTTGTTTGCCCTTAGCTTTCACTGGACTACACTAGACTAAATGGTAGTGTAATCCTGTGTTTGTTACACACGAGACTAACGACTAAACCGGACTACGAGCTTTGCTAGAGGGTCTTAGTGAGACACCCCAAAAATCAGGCGGACTGCTAAGCCCAACTCTGCAACGCTTCACCCTCCCAACTTCACCCCTCCAATCTGCTCTTTCCTTGCCTCCTACAACCCTTTTCAAACCCAGACCCCGCAAAACTCGAAAAAAAAAAAGCAAAACTTTTTCAATTTTTCCCTTTTCAAAACCAAATCCAACTCCCAAAATTTGAACCCATAAAATAAAAAAACCCAGAAAACCAAAAAACCCAGAAACCCAAACCAAATTCAACCCCTATCTCCCACCTTCGAGCCAATAACACATGCATCCCGCCCCCAACTCAAAATTCAACCCAAAGCAAGGAGCAACTTGGTACAGAGAATAAGAGGGCGAAATAAGGGAGAAAAAGGGGAGAGGGGAGGAAGACAGTGGCGGAGAAAACAATAGGAAAACATGATTCTAGAAAAGAACAAAAGAAAAAGTCGAAGTAATAATATAATATTAATAAATATAAATTAAATTAATAATAAAATATTAATAGGTACAAATTAAATAATATAATATTTAAATCATGTTTCTTAGTCCGATACTATACTAAACGCTTAACTAAATCAATCTAACTTAGCCTCTGAAGTTAGTCCAATTCGAGATAATCTGATGCAACAAACGCATTCTACAAGCTACTAACACAAATCCAAGCAGCCCCAGCTCCATCAGGGAAGCACTAGTACATGCATTCAAGCGAAAAGTTCAGAGGAGGCTACAAACCCTACTCATAATCAAGTAAAACTCGTGGTGGAAAAATGTAAGGGCACATGTAATGTTAAAATCAAGCGTAAAAATGATTCTCGTTTCGGATTGGCGGTAGAGAAGGAAACTTCCTCACAAGATTGGGCGAAGGGAAGTGCTTTATGTGCAACTGCAGACCTGGAAAAGTCATTGCATAATGAATGCAGAAAATGGTTTTTGACTAGCTCTGAGAGCTACTTGGATGAAGTGCTTATGAGCAAAAGCAGTTCCATGGAATCAGACAGCCATGTGTGGCCGAGATGATGTGCCAGATTAAGAAAGTTGGTGACTGGTTGCAAGTTTATGGGAGGGTCAAAAAAAGATTTATGGGGGTGCTTTTGAAGCATGTGGAGAGGACTTGCATGGTTTTGGATCACATGAATGCAGTGATTGGAGATCGGCAACTATGAGCTACATAATTGGAGATCGGCAACTATGAGCTATACAAAACTGTTGACTTAAAATTAGTAGAGATGTGGACGTAGGTGAGTTGACTAGTATTAGCGTTTCTCTTATACATTTAAGTTAGAATTCCTTTTCTTTTAGTTTAAATTTTAGAATTAGCGCACGAAAAATAGAATTAGTTTCCTTGAAATACCGTGTGACCATAATGTTCTTTTGTGTGTCAATATTATGGTTCATTGCGCAGAATGAGAAAAATTAAATTAATGTTGAAATAATATCACATTATATAACTAATTCACGAGTTATAATATAGGTAACTATCGGGATTATGCTTGAAGGTACAATTTCAGTAACCAATTCATATTATCACAAGACGAATGAAATGATTATACCACAATACTTTTTGGTAGAATTGAGGGTCCGTATTGTATTTATCATGAATTGAAATAATGGACTTTGAATAGCAGATTCCCAAACCAGCAAATTCATTATCTGTATGTTTTTTTTATTTTTTTGATTAAAAAAAAAAAAAAAAAGTATGTTATCTTTTTCGATAATGTTGAAACACTTGCATATCAACATGGAAGTCGGTAGTGCAATTAACAAGTCTCAGTTGAATATTAATGCCTTCAATTATACTCTTAATATTAATATCCACTTGTGGGTTAACATATTTTATGTGGAGAGGGACAACCAAATTAACTATTAAGTGATTGTAGTAAGAATATATAATATTGTGTTTGGAATAACACGTGATCATGAAATTGGAAATTATAAAATTGTTAATGGATATGGAATCAAATTTTATAATGCATAGTGACAATATTAATTTTGACGCACGTATAAACTGATTGTAACAATAGTCATGTTGTCCATGCATTGTGAATATAACAAGCTAAATTGACAGCAATATGAAAATGAAAATATAAAATTATCTTTGAAATCTATTGATTGTGATTGTTCATACATGTAAGACATACAATAGATTATCCTTCAAATCTTTTTTTTTTTTTTTTTTTAGAACAAAGATGATATTATCTACGATAAGGGGATATGAGAGCTTAGTCTCACAATATGTTAGTAATAATATGATTCACTTGTTTTTACCGAAAATTGAACCGAAGATCTTTCACTTACAAGTGAAGAAATATACTATTAGATCGTAATAATAAGTAGCTTCAAATCTTCGTATTTCAACGTGCATAATTGACCTTACCACTGCTTCCAAGTAGATGACAACCTACTCCTAGAGGTGCATGCCGATGAAAATCCTGACAAAGAGAGAATTAAGCATCTAGAAGAGGCTTTCATTAATGTTAGGTGACAGACTCCAGACCCTGTGGATTTCACTTGAACTGACCAAACTACCATTCAATCCTTTGGCGTGATTAATACGTTTCAGGGGCAATTTAGGAATCTCAAACAACGTCATAAGCTCCACCTGTAACTAATCAGATTTGGATTAATTTCCATTAACTATTAAATTAAGAAAAAGTATATTAGTTTGAGTAAAAGACATTGATGCAGAGCAATAAAAGACAGTGGAGATCTTATTAGCGTTTCCATTTTCCAACTTCTCATACATATTTCAGAAATCCACAAATTCACCAAAACCCGGTTTCTAATTTTTTCTAAAACCCAACAAATTATGATAAATTGAACAAAAAAAAAAAAGGAAAAAGAAACGAGCTTTATATCTGTTTGTTTTCAGTAAATTCGATTCCCAAAACCCCATTTTTTTTCCTGCTATTCTCTGGAATGATGGAGCTTCAGAGATCAGCAGCGCTGAGATTCTTTCTAGGGTTTCTGCTGCTGTCTATGGCGAATGGGAGATTCGTGGTGGAGAAGAACAGCTTGAGGGTCACATCCCCGGATAAAATCAAAGGCACGTACGACAGTGCCATTGGCAACTTCGGGATTCCTCAGTACGGAGGCAGCATGGCCGGCGCCGTACTCTACCCGAAGCAGAATCAGAAGGGATGCAAGGAGTTCTCTCAATTTGGGATTAAGTTTGAATCGAGACCCGGAGCTCTCCCAACTTTCGTTTTGGTCGATCGTGGAGGTACCCATTTCGTAATTTTCGATAGTTTGATTTCTTTTGTGAGTTTTGAGGTTCAATTTGATTGCCTTGGTTAATTTAGGAGGTGCCCTTTTTGTATTTTTGAGCAATTTGATGAGTATTATGAGTTTTGGGGTTCAATTTGCTTGTTTTTGTTAAATTTAGGAGTTACCCTTGTTGTAGTTTTGGTAATTTGAATGTTAATTGTGAGTGCTTCCGGTTTGAATGGTGCGTTTTGGTTCGTTTTGGGGTAACTTTGAGTAGTTTGTGTGCTATTGAAAAATATAAGCTTCAAGTTTTTGTTGGATTTGGAGATGCCATTTTTGGCAAGGCTGAATCAATTAGCTCTTCTTTTGGTTAATCTTGCAGACAGTCATTTCATAAGTATGATTAATTTGGTTTTTGTTAGCAGAAATTCTTTATGTTATTGTTTGTATCTGTAAAAGTTACCTATATTAAATTATAATCCTACGTTAGTGATTCTTTAATGTACATATACATAGCCCCCCTTTTTAAGTCAGCATTTCTTGTGTTAAAACTGTTGCTCGTGCTTTCCAGATTGTTTCTTTGCCTTGAAGGTTTGGAATGCCCAGAAAGCTGGGGCTTCTGCAGTTCTTGTTGCTGATGATATTGAGGAGGCATTAATAACCATGGACTCACCTGAAGAGGATGGTTCCACTGCCAAATACATTGAGAACATAACAATACCATCTGCGCTCATTGAAAAAAGTT
The DNA here is from genome assembly GCF_963583255.1 of Pyrus communis. Classification (NCBI taxonomy): domain Eukaryota; kingdom Viridiplantae; phylum Streptophyta; class Magnoliopsida; order Rosales; family Rosaceae; genus Pyrus; species Pyrus communis. The sequence goes on along the minus strand of NC_084805.1, from coordinate 12,590,227 downwards.
TTGGCCAAATTTTAAAGAAAGCAATCAATGCTGGTGATATGGTCAATGTGAATCTCGACTGGAGAGAAGCTGTTCCACATCCAGATGATCGTGTGGAATATCAACTGTGGACCAACAGCAACGATGAATGTGGGGTTAAATGTGACATGTTGATGGAATTTACGAAGGATTTTAGGGGTGCAGCCCAGATACTTGAAAAAGGCGGTTACACTCAGTTCACACCTCATTATATAACTTGGTACTGTCCTCAGGCATTTACCTTAAGCAAACAGTGCAAGTCTCAGTGCATCAATCATGGAAGATATTGTGCTCCTGATCCAGAACAGGACTTCAGCAGTGGTTACGATGGTAAAGATGTGGTTCTTGAAAATTTAAGGCAGCTATGTGTTTTTAGAGTTGTAAATGAGACCAAAAAGCCTTGGGTATGGTGGGACTATGTAACTGATTTTCAAATTAGATGTCCCATGAAGGAGAAAAAGTACAACAAGGAATGTGCTGACAGTGTCATTAAATCTCTTGGTAAGTCATTATATATTGCATCTGATGTTTCTTAGAAGATTAATGATTAATGTAGAATGAGCTTCTAATATTCATGTGACATGTTGTCAGGGCTTGATATTAAGAAGATTGAGAAGTGTATGGGAGACCCTAATGCAGATTCTGAAAATACTGTTCTGAAAGAAGAGCAAGATGCTCAGGTATTTGTTCTTTCCCTTTTATTTTCTATTTTAAGATTTGCACATGGTCCTTATAGATTTGGAAAAGCGTATGATAGGGTCTAAGAGAATTTTTTTTTGGAGGATTATTGAAAAGAAAAGAGTAGGAGTAGCATATACCCAAGTAATAAAGGATATGTAGATGGAGCAAGGAGTGCAAGTTAAGTGGGAATGGGGCCCAAATGAGATAGTGGTGATGATTGGAGATCAGGAAGTACCAAAGAGTAAACGATTTCATTATCTAGATCTATCTTGCAAAATACGGAAAATTAGATGGAGATCTCAACCATAGAATGCAAGCTGGATGGATGAAGTGGAAGAGTGCATCAGGTGTGTTGTGCCATCGTCGTATGCCACTAAAGCTCTAGGGAAAATTTTATAGGACGACAATAAGGCCAGCGATGCTTTATGGCACGAAATGTTGGGCGGTCAAAAAGCAACTCGTGCAAAAAATGAGTGTAGCAAAGATGAGAATGCTTCGTTGGACGTGTGGGCACATGAGAAAGGATAGGATTAAAAATATGGATATCCAAGGTAAAGTAGGAGTGACTGCAATTGAAGATAAGATGAAAGAAAATCGGTTAAGATGGTTTAGACACGTGAAAGTACAAATGCTCCGGTTAGAAGATGCCACTATGAGACGTAGGCTTAGGCCAAAAGGAGTAGAGGAAGACTTAGGAAGTCTTTGAAAGAGACTATAAGAAAAGATATGGAGTACTTGGATCTAATGGAAGACTTGGCGCAAAACCGAGGGCAGTGGCATTCTAGATTCATACACCGACCCCACCTAGTGGAATAAGGCTTGGTTGTTGTTGGCTCTGCAATGTGATTCTTTGAATTGGTGATATTAGTTTAGTTATTTGTACTTGCTTGACAAGAACACTCTTTGTAGGTTGGAAAAGGATCAAGAGGTGATGTAACCATATTGCCTACCCTTGTTGTCAATAATCGCCAATACCGAGGTTTGTCCTTGTTTTTGTGTTTCTCAGATAACAATTGAGAAGCTTCCATCTCTAAACTATTTGCTTGCAGGCAAGTTGGAGAAAGGTGCAGTTCTGAAGGCTATCTGTTCTGGGTTTGAGGAAACTACTGAGCCAGCTGTTTGTTTGAGTACTGGTATGCCCCTTTTGTTATCGTGGTGTTTCTTATCTCTTTCTGATTGTTTTTATTCCAAAATTAAGTTCTGGTTTACTATTTATTCATGGTAGATGTGGAGACGAATGAGTGCTTGGATAATAATGGTGGTTGCTGGCAGAATAAAGCAGCTAACCTCACAGCCTGCAAGGTATAAATTGTAACCTACTGGCTTATCATTTATCTTTTGAAAATTGAAATAAATGGGTATTCTAACTCTTGCTTTTGGTGACTATGGTTTGTTTCCTCAGGATACATTTCGTGGAAGGGTATGTGAGTGCCCTCTGGTTGATGGTGTGCAATTTAAAGGAGATGGTTACACTACCTGTGAAGGTAACAATAAAAGATACCCTAAAACAGCCATAAAATTTAACTAGGGAAGCCAAATTTGAGGGAATTCCATAAAATTTAACTAGGGAAGCCAACTTTGAGGGAATTAATCTGCACATATTTTCTTTTACTCTTCATTTTTATAAAAGAATAGCTCAGGTTCGCCTAAAAAAAAAAAGGATAGCTCAGATCCTTCATTTTTTTCCAAACATATTTTTCCTTGTTCTGCATTATGACTTTTGGTTGAGGAATATTACCTTTCATTTCCAGCGAGCGGGCCTGGGAGGTGCAAGGTAAACAATGGAGGTTGTTGGCATGAAGCTCGAGATGGGCATGCATTCACTGCTTGCACAGTAAGTGGTTTTGTGCATTCCCATTTTCTGTATAAGAAAACTCTTGACTGCCATTGGTTTTTATTCGCGTATCAAATAATTGAATTTTAAGTAAGGTTATTTTCTGGACAGGATAATGGCGAGGTCCAATGTCAGTGTCCTCCTGGGTTTAAAGGCGACGGTGTTAAAAGTTGTGAAGGTAAGAAAAATTATCGCCTTGGCATGTCCTGTTGTTGGTTTTCAGCTCAGAATAAATCTACTATGTTGTATACATCTAAAAATACGTAGTTCAGACCACTTGAAATTAAGTATGCGCTTCCTTTTTATTTGTTTTATATTTTTTTAAGTTTCATTGTGAATCAGCATAAACTTACAAATGGATTAATGTCCCAGTAGTGCATCAAGACATTCTACAGAAGTTGTTAACCTTGCTATGCTATATTGAACTGAATGGTTTGCTTGTATATGCTTATGCATAAAAAATCTACTGGAGTATTCTTCTATGACTTCATATTTTAACCGGAGACTATGGCCTTGCACAAATAGGAAGTAATGGGACTCGCTACCAAACTGCAGTAATATGTAGAACCCGCGAATTTTAGGTCACAGCAATTATGCCCCTAGCACTGTATATTTATTATTCTCCTTCAGATGCTTTGGTGTTTTAAGTTTCGAATGATTGAGGATGGGCAAACAGTAAAAGTCTCTACAAGCTAGGTTTTGGAGCTTCTCATTCAGTTGGTTTGCCCTACTGGTTAAGTTATACTTGAACCTGCCGTAAGTCTTATAAAACTACATGTTATCGATAATTTAGTGAAATTTAGCTTTATCCATATCATTGTGGTAAGCAAGTGGGTGATCCATGTCAAGCAAATATCCATTTGAATGGTCGTTTAATTTTGTTCTACATTTATGCGGTCAACTAGAGATCAGTGTAGAGGTTTTGTGGCATGCTGAACTTCTTAACTTGTCATTAATCAAAGTAGCCAGTATGACATAAAAGTAGATCATCATCCAGAATCTTTGCAATGAATTATCTTGGATCTAATTGTTGCTAAATTTCTTTTTTTGTAAACTTAGATATTGATGAATGCAAAGAGAGGAAAGCCTGTCAGTGCCCTGAATGTAGCTGTAAAAATACCTGGGGGAGTTATGATTGCTCGTGCAGTGGAAATCTTCTGTATATCAGGGACCATGATACCTGCATAAGTGAGGCCAGCAACTCGAGCTTTTAACGTTTACGAGTTCTGAATATATATACTGTAAGTGCTTATTCTGATGTACTCCCCTTGGTAATCTGCAGGTAAGGCTTCTGGTGGGGGAAAGTCTGCCTGGGTTGCTGTGTGGGTTATTTTATTAGGCTTGGCGATGGCTGCTGGTGGGGCATACCTTGTGTACAAATACAGATTACGAGTGAGCTTTCTGTGCTTTGTTTCTTCGTTGCAAACTTCATGTATATCATTGTTAAGTCTGGAGTCTCCTATTAATTGTGGTATTATTGGATCATCTTTAGTAACTGTCCTGAGGTTGATAATATTGTACAGTGGAACCATTTATTCTTAGTGGCAGGGCTGCATATTGATGGGGTGTTGACCCCAACCTATTGGCAGGGAAATGGACTGTCGTGCATTAGAATTCTGTGTTTAGTGAAACCCCATAAGTTACCAGTCATATAATGGAACAAATTTGCTTGCGCATGCATGGGTTTTTGTATGTGGGTAGATTTTAGGGTCAAAATTGACAACAATCTTCCTACTGTCTTTAATTATGTGTCTTGTGTGGTTGACTTCAACGTACATGAGATTTACGATAGTATGGGGGTACTAACTACCTTTCACACTATTGATTTTGGTGTGTTGAAACCTTCATGGTTAAAGACTGGCTGTGTCTCGGACTATGAAATCTACTTTGATTTGCATTCACAAGTCTTTTAATCAACTTTTTAACCTGTGAGGACTGCTATAGTTAGACGATGATTTTATCGTGGGAGTTAATTCGGGTTGCTGATACTTTCAATTATATTTTTGCAGTCATACATGGATTCGGAGATAAGAGCTATAATGGCACAATATATGCCTTTGGACAGCCAAGCCGAAGTTCCAAATCATGTGAACGAGGAGAGGGCATGAAGATGGAACCCCATTATTGCACGTTGAGGATTTTATATGGCGCAGCGTGGAGATGGATTGTTATACATCTTTCTTTTGTAGTTTCGAATGTTTGTTTGAGCATAATCTTTCATATTCCTCTACGTTGTATCGGACTGTAAATGAATGCAGATTAGAACGTCTTGTTTCGTAGGACTGTAGCATGCCAATCCCTTGGAGTAAGGTAGATTGCAAGGAGTGTAGGTCTAGTGTCAGAAAAAGTCTCTTCCCATCCTCAAATCTTGAAATCCTTTCCATTTAGTTAATCTGTTGTTATTCTGTAACTTGCTATTGCCTGAAAATTGAGACTAACTTCATGTTATAACTTATACCTTATTCATGTTATAGTTATACCAAACATGAATACCCGTGCTTTGCTGTGGGTTTTAAGAACACCGTTTAAGACAATACTACTTAACATAAAAGAAGTTGTATATGTCAATATTTACATGTTTGTTGTTTGAGAAGGTAAATTAGCAACATATTACCGTGATCAAAAGATTAACAGCATTAAACTGCTCATTATTCAAAATATTTAGATAGACTATGAACATGTTACTGAATCTAGATTTTCCTACTTCACTGTTTTCGACTCATCTTCATCTTCATTATGTTGAGGTTTAAGGTTTCATCTAGTCTCTACAAATTTTGAAAAAAAAGAGTTGTTAGTTCGTACATATGAGAAATAAAAGGGGGGCATAAAAATAAAACTAAGATAGAGTTCATTTGTGAATTTGAAGGTACAAATGAGATTTTTGTTTCCCTCTATTTTCATCTGCTCCATCAGATGCAAAAAGGCTAAAATAAGTGCATTCAAACCAACCCATTTTTTGCACTTCAGTCCTATATCAAATATATCTCAATGATACTAAGCCCTAGTTTAGTACTGCTTAAATTTTTTAAAAGCTGGGATGAAATAAAGTTGAGCTCAATTTTGTGTTTGGTAACTCAGCAACAAAGCACTTATTTCCAAAATTGCTGTGAGAAATAGCTGGAAAGTGGAAGCAACTATTTGCTGCTTTCAAAAATCAGTTTTTTTAGCACAGCAATAGGGGTGAACAATAACGTTTAATGAAAGTTTTCAAATGGTGATCCTACCCTCACCCCTTGCGTCTCGACTCCCACTTCTCTTCCTTGCTCTGGCATCTCACTTCTCTCCCTCCGGTCTCACTCATTCACTCCCAATAGCCGCCAACCTGAAACTTCCTTTCTCTCACCGATCTCTCTTGTTCTCTAGGTCGCATTCTCCAGCTCGACGTCCTTCATATGGTAAGCTTCTCATGTCTAAAATTTCGTTATTTATTTGTTTGGATTTTTAAATTTAGGGATGGCAGGGTGAAAAAATTAGGGTTTGTGGAGGAAAGAAGAAAAATTGATTACTTTTCTGCCCGCAGCAAAGTTTGTTGCTCAAGCTGCTCAAACCGAGTCCAAAGGGGTTTCTCTGGGGTTTTGAGCTCCCAATTTTGAGGCACCACATATATACTTGTTCTTTTTAAATTTTGTTTTGAATTATGTTCAAGATTTGTTCTTTATTTTGATTGTTTGGGAATTGGTTTTAGATTCCGAAGCCACTTACTAGGAAAGTTTGGAAATTGGAAGATTTTGAATCACATCCTGCTTTACTGGTGAGTTCTTGCTTTGTGTTTTTCTTCAATGGTGTTTTGGATGGTCATTGTTTGTTTGATTTTCTTATTATCTGTCATATTATATGCCATGTATTGGATATTGGCAGTTGGTTAGAGTGGATATTTTGATTAATTAACATGAATGATGGGTTCTTAAATAACAACTGCAACTGCAAATGACATGACAATTGCTATTTTAGTGGAAATCAGAGGACGTTAAAACGTAATGGTTGTTTCTGTAATGTCGAAAGCAGCAAATGAATAAGCTGCAGAGGACGTTAAAACGTAATGGTTGTTTCAGAGGACGTTAAAACGTAATGGTTGTTTCAGAGGATGTTAAAACGTTAAAACATAATGGTTGTTTCTGCAAATGAATAAGCTGCAGAGCTACCTACAATTTGTTCATTGATACAGTGCGAGTTGATATATTTGAATTTTTAAGTTGGCTTCTGTAGAGATTAGAAGGTTGCTTAACTATCCAAAAAGGAAAATAGAGCATATAAGTGGCTGTGGATCTTAGCCTATTTCTGGTTTGGTAGGCTTCGCATTGACTAGTATAATTTTCTCTCTACATGCAAGTTGGTGGGTACTGTCTTGTTTCATCACTCTTGCAAGGACTGATTTCTTACTCACTTCGGCCAATTTCAGAAGTCCAATGTGGATTATGGATCTTTTGGTTTCAAGAATGTTCTAGTAGATGCTTGGCTGAGGCCCTTTTGATGCCTTATTGTACATTTTCAATCTAGGCTCCTGCTGTTTGATTGCAAAGAAGGGGGCTCTTGCTGTTTGATTGAGGCCCTTTATATACAAATCAGTAGTTGGTATCGATGGCAAAGAAGGGGGCATCTTCGTCAAATTCTTTAGCTACATGGAATGCCCACAATATATCTATATTTTGTGATATTTGCATCAAGGAGGTTGAGGCTGGAAATCGTCCGGACACTCACTTTAACAAAGAAGGATATGCAAATATTAGAGCTAACTTCAAGGCAGAGACAGGCCATGATTATGACAGAGTGCAATTGAAAAATAAGTGGGATGCACTTAAAAATGAGTGGAAGTTATGGAAAGAGTTAGTTGGTAAAGAAACTAGCCTATGGTGGAATTCGAGCAAGGGTACCGTTGATGCCTCTGAGGAGTGGTGGAATAATAAAATTCAGGTTTGTGTATTTATCTTTTATTATGTATTATGATATCATGCAATATGTATTAACCATATTCTTTCTTACTTGTAGATAAACAAAGAATATGGAAGATTGCGAAAAAAGGGCATTAGTCTTGAGAAGGAAGAAAAGTTAGATAGGATGTTCTCGAACATAGTTGTTACTGGTGAACATGATTGGGCACCTTCATCTGGAGTACTACCACCAGAGACCAGAGAGGAATCTATATGATAAATTGATTCAGATGATGAGGATGAAATTAAGACTATGTAGGATCTAAGGCAAGCTAGTAGGAAGGGAAAAAAAAACAGCGGCTAACCAAAGAGAATTGCAAAACAAGAAAGTTGATGAGAAAGGGAAAAAAATTGGAGGTGCTGCAAAACTTTGTGGTCAAATTGACCGTCTTGTTGAAGTTTATGAAATTAGGAGTTCTGCAAACTCATTGATGTCCAAACTGCATATAGATAGTAGTATCCTGGAAGTGTTGGCGGCTGTTGCACAATTGCCTAGTTGTGAGCCACCTAGCGAGTTATGGCTATTTGCTACATGTTTATTTTGTAGTGCAGAGAAGCGAGAGGTGTTTGCCACGATAAAAGATTTTGAAGTCTAGCTAACTTGGTTGAAATATTTGTTCAACAAACAACAATAAGGAACTAAAACTATGAATTAGGACTATGTGTGGTTTGTACTTTGCATTAAGATTATGTGTTGAATGTTGGAGTATATGTTGAATGTTAAATTATGATTTCTTGTTAAATGTTGGATTATGACTTGTTCTTGAATGTTGGATTATGCCTTCTTAATGATTGTTGGATTATGACTTGTGGAATGTTGAATTATGTGTTAGGTTACAGGTGTACATTCAATACGACCACCTCTGATGATGATGTTGACGATTTGGAGGATGGTGTAATTATATGCACTGTAGCGAGAGCTGTCCAAACATATTATTTAAAATATGCCCACAAAACTCCGTGTATGAATTCTTCTCAAACAGGTAATATTTGGTTGATGGAAGTACTACAAGGAAATGATGTGCGATGCTATGGAATGTTTTAGGATGAACAAAAATGTCTTTTATAGATTATCCAATGACTAGCAACCTAATTATGGATTGAAAGGTTTAAGGAGAATGCATGCCACTGAAATATTAGGAATGTTCTTGCATATGTTGGGACATGATGTGAAAATAAGATTAGCGCAAGAGAGATTTCAACATTCTGGTGAGACTGTTAGTAGACATTTTGGTGCTATGTTAGATATCGTGTGTAAGATGGCAATAGATATTATCAAACCAATGGATTCGGAGTTTCATGGCATTCCCCAAGAAATAGGGAGAGATACAAGATACATGCCTCATTTTAAGGTAAAGTTTGACTCATCTTCTAACTTATTTGCAAACTATAAGTGTTTGCAAACTATAAGTGTAGGTTGACTGTTTTCTTCTATATTATTATTTTTAGGATTGTATTGGTGCCATAAATGGAGTACACGTTGAGGCTTCATTACCACCTCCGGATCAAGTTCCATACATTGGTAGGAAAGGAACGCAGACTCAAAATGTTATGGCTGCATGTAATTTTGACATGCAATTCACATTTGCTTGTGTTGGATGGGAAGACACTGCACATGATACAAGGATTTTTCTATCCGTGCTACGGAATCCAAATTTAAACTTTTCTAAACCTCCAACTGGTAATCTTCATACTTAATATAACATTTTACATACTGGTTTTGTATAATTATTACAATACAAAAAAAAAATTTCAATTTTCAAGAAAATATTACTTGGTAGATGCGGGGTACCCACAAATTAGATGTTATTCGGGACCATATAAAAGTGAAAGATATCATTTCCCGAATTTTTGTAGGGGTCCCGAACCAACAGGTCATAAAGAGATATTCAACCACATGCATTCTTCTCTTAGGAGCATCATTGAACGAACTTTTGGGGTATGGAAGAAAAGATGGGTAATTTTAAGGGATATGCCTAATTACCTGTTCAATAAGCAAGTAAAGATTGTCATTGCTACAATGGCTCTTCATAACTACATACAAAGGCATTCAGAATGTGATCGTCGTTTTGATGACCTTAGGGACTTTTGTCAAGAGAGCAATACCAAAATTATCAAGTTGAAGCATCACATAAGATAGAAACATTAAGAAATAGAATAGCAGCAAGTTTGATAAATGCATCTAATTAGACTACTTTCAAGTACATTAACAATATTGTACTAATGAATCCTAGCTATTGAGTCTATAATATTTCAACTGAAGTAGTTTGTCATACTAATTAATATTTAAGATAAAGTTTATAAATATTTTTCTTTTAAAAATAAAGTATATTTAGTAATTCACCTTTATTTGTTAAGAAAATTAAATTAATGGCACATCCAGTTTTATACCTTTTTTGGTCATTTCATATAATCACAGCTGTTTAACATAAAAGTTTACCGAACACTATAATACTGCTTATTTTTATTTTTTATTTTTTCTCCTTCCAAAAGCACTTTCACAAAAAAGTTTACCAAAAACTTTGCTGCTTTATTTCATAGCTACTTATTCTCACAACATATCAGAAGCAATTTTTTTTCAAAGCACAACAATACCAAACCAGCCATAATTAGACAGAGTCAGGGAGTTCAAATAAATCACTTATAGCAACAAAAATAGTCAAAAAACAAATGTGTATGTAGAAATTACAATAGTAAAGAAGGTATCGTTATGACGAAGATGTAATAATCTGCTGTGATTAATTTCACAAAGAAACCATATATAAAAGAATCATGTGCAAACAATGCAACATTAGAGTGTTAAAAAGCCAATGAGGATTATCTAAAGTCTGAGAGCAACAATACAAATGAGTACAATGTTGTAGAATAATATATAAAGTAAGCTGGAAATGGGATTTGATATTCTAGAAAAAATGGAATTTGCAATTTTCTCTGTATGGGTTTGCATTTTGGAACAGGGAGCTCTTAGTGTGGACAGTTTGTTAAATTTAACTCAAAATAATAGAACATATAAGTAAACAAATGGGGGACACATAACCAAAAGCTAAAACAGAGTTTTCTTATGATAATGAGGGAAAATATATAATCCGTTTTTCGCTCTTCTTTCATCTGCTTTATCAGATACAATGTGTGACAAAAGGAGTGCATTTAAATTAGAAAGAGTTGTGTTAGGCATAATTGGACAAAGAAAAGCTCTTTATAGCAACAAAAACCAAAAACTGCCTTATAATTGGACAAAGAAGAGGAAGATAAGAAGAAACAAAGAAAAGGCCCTTAAAAATTTGGCAGAACCATTCTCAACATGTGAACCAAAAAATAGAGGCATTTCCAAAAACTCAATATCAATATGCAGTGAAAAGAAAATAATGTCTAAGCAAGGAAAAAGAACAAAAAAAAAATATTATAAACCTGAGCAACGACGTAGAATTCATACGAATGCATTACTTTCCTTTCAAATGAAAACTTGTAGGGGGAAAAAAAAACCCAAATGAAATAACATGGCAGGAAAATTGAGGGGGAAAATAAATTAAAAAAAGTAAATAGAAAAAAAAAGAGGACAACTGCTGTTATCCAATGTACTTAATTTCTCTCGAGTATAAAGACAGCTTACATATTTCTTGACCATATGATATCAGTAGTTGATATAATTAGTCCAACCACAAAGGAACCCAATTCAACGCTTAAACCCAGCTTATCATTTATTTTCAATTGCACTAAATAAAATAAAGATACTAAACAATAATCATATTACAACTATAGATGTGGGAATTTTCATTTGCCATAATTTATAACAACTGTGATTAATATTTTTTAAAAGAAAGTATAAAACTCACTTGTAATCACAATAGATTTGTAGAACTTCCAAAAATATATACACAAAAGCTAGATAACAACACCTATCCAAAGTAGGTTAAAAAAAACAAAAAAAAAAAAATTTAGGCAAGAACCAAAATAAATTTTAAAAACCACATATACAATCATAAGAGAAGTCTAACAGTCTAGCTAGTTGCTAATCAGTCTTAGCAATATGGTAAAAGTGAAGCAAAAAGCTTACTTTTTGCACACTAGAAGAAATAGAAAAAAGGGTTGTTTTTTTTTTTTTTTTTTTTTTTTTGGAAAAAGTTTTGAGAGGTGAGCTTCCTTAATTAATGCTAGATTTGGTATCTCTATTTTCTTTTTCTTTTTTTGGTTGAAAATCCATTCTTTAATGAAAGGGAGAGAAACTTTGATCAAGAAACACATAGACAGGGGAGAGAACACAGGCGCCCCAATGATCAATAAACAAAAAGAAATACAGGTCAAAGCTAAGATCCAGAAGCAGAACCACCTAAGAAATCAATGGCTGAAGTGGAAAGAGATAAGACTTTGAGCGAAGCTCTAGTCAAGAGTACCAAACAGCCACCCAACTTTAGGAATCTAAGCTTAGGGAGGGCAAGGAAGTCCATCCAAGTTCAAGTATTTTGTTTTGTCATCTAAGTTAAGGAATTAATTCATTTCTTTTCCAAAATATTCATCTTCTACATTTTGTCTTCTTATAGCTCTTAGGAAATTTGTGGTGGAGGGTCAAAATTCTGAAACAGTGACCTCTTTGTGCATCTGATCCGTAATAGTGCACAAAGAAACAAACCAAACATTCCAACTCATTTCATAACCCAAAAAAAAATCTAAATGGAAACTGTGATCTCCACCACAAAGACTTGGGAATTCTCCATTGTAAAATCTTAATAAAAAGAAGACCCAAAAAAAACTAATACACATTCCTAAATTTCTTAGTGGGGTTTTACCAAAAATTTGTGAATCAAAATCAAGTACAAATCCAAACTAAAATGCCAAAATAATCAGAATCTCAAACACAATATACAATTTCAATAACCAAGATATATTATAAAAATTAAAAAAATTTAATGGGCCTAATTTTTTTTTTCAAGCTCACCGAGCATCACAAATCAAGCAAATGATCATATGCATGTTTATTTATGTATGTATAAAACTGTTTATATATGTTATGATAATATAATATATATTATATGTACAGAATGATAAAGAAATTGAAGGTTGTTGCAAGCAGTTAGAGGTATTGGGCATACCTATTAGTTGCTGAACCACTTTAGATTATAGCAGTCGGCGTCGTCCGAAGGCTAAATTTTTTTCTGGGTTCAGAGGAGATTCCCATAGAACTGCAAGCAAATATACATGGGATTAGAATAGAAGTAGAAATGTATGCAAATTTATGAAAAAACATTTTAACAAAGAATAGCAACACAAATAATCTTTTCTTCTTTCTTCATCGAAAACAAATCAGTGGGGCCATGCTGGTATGACTGAATATACGGATCTGGGCAGGGATAGTGGCGCCCATTCCTAACCAGTTTCGAAAAGGTTCACTCATGCTAGAGTGAGCATCCCCACTTAGTAATCGGTCCATTAGTTCACGCGGAAAAGGGAAGGAAAGAGTTTTATTCTTGACAGCCTTCTCAGTGCATGAGGAATGAAAAGCGGAAAGAGCTTATTTGGGAAAAGAAAATAATGGAGTTCTTTCCTTTACCCCACTACCCCTTCCAATTCCACTTCCCCTACTCCCATGCTCAAATGGACCACTTTTCCTAACATAAATTTTTTTTTGTATCGGCTACCCCCAATCTTCTGTCCCTCCCACGGTAATCATTTTGATGATCCCTTACCAAAGTTCCCCTTCCAGTTCTACCTTCTCTACTCCCATGCTCTGATTCACCATTTTTCCAAACATAACTTTTTCTTGACACCTCCCGAGAAGCACGATCAGTTTTCGACTTTGTTTCTTCCTATAACATACTTGCTGAATTGTCCCAAGACGACTTACTACTATCTCCATCTAAACTCTTTGCCGCTCTCCCCCAAGAACCATTATCACTAACTTCCTCTAACCTCTTTGCAGATTCCTCCCAAGACAAATGTCTTCGCCCTAGTTCCTTTTTCCAACCCTTTTGCTCCTATAGCTTTTGCTGCCGGCAACCACAGAAGTATTTTCCCATCTCACCCCACACCACTCCCTCCATTCACTTTCTGACCAGACTAGATCGAAGAACCTCGTCCTCTTACAAAACACCAATTCTGTATACCACTCTTCATCCTAAACCCCTTAAATTCATTGAAAAAGAAAACCTAATTGCTTGCATTAAAAGACTTCCACAGACAGTTGAATAACATAATACAAATTCGTATCTGTAAAAGTAGACTCCATTTAAATAAGAATAATTAGGTTTAGGAGAAATACCCAAAACAGTTAACCCTTCACTTCTACTTGTTTTGGTCCTTGCTGCAAAAAAGCAGGTATGTCATTATGCACAGCAGATTTTTTTTCTTGCCGGTCCAGCAAGGACCTACTTTACACAACAGGCACAATTAAAAGGTCAACCGCTTCTTCAACAAAAAACCTACTTTACACAAATTTATTGAATAAGAATCAAAATAATTAGATTGAATCCAATATTAAAACAAAGATCAGAAAATGAAATTGAAATTGAAGGAAATTATCATTGCGGTACCAACAAAAAAAAAAAAAAAGAAACCAGGAAATCTAAATTAATAAAAAAAAACCAAACAACTGAAAAACCCACCCCAGTTGAATCGAATAAATCCCAGCAAACTCAAATAAAAAATTAAAATGTGAAATTACCGAATAATTTTGGAAATTAGGGTTTAGGATGAAGAAATGAGGGAGAATATGAAGGACCTTTTGCAGTGGTAATAGGGAAAATGTCAAGAATTTCTTGCCGACTTTGTGGGGGAGATACCAGTAGAATCGCAGAGAGAGAAGTCGAGCTCTCCAACAGAAAACCTACTTCACACAAATTTATTGAATTATAATCAAAATAATGAGATTTAATCTAAAATTAAAACTAAAATAAGAAAATAAAATTGAAAATGAACGAAACCCTAACCGAATTGAAGCCCTTCTTAAAATAAAATTAAAAAAAAATAGAAAAAGAAAAAAAAAGCCTAGTCTTTCACACCAAGAGACCAGTAGTCCAGAGAAGGAATTGAAAGTTTTTCTTCTTTAACATAAAAACAAAAATATAAAACACAGAGATTTCGATTAGCTAAAACTCGACCATTGCACACCAAATTCTTTGCTTGCTGTTATTGTGGTTTCTAAAGGTCCATTTTATAAATATTTCGTTTTTAATTTTCATTTTCTAACTACGGAATTAATAGGATTAAACAAAGGTTTGTGAATCGAGAAAAGGTGTGATAATTGTCTTTCTACCTAAGAGCATCTCCACCATCACCTTTAAATACTCATTTAAGGACTTAAAGGGAATATTTGTATCCCTAAAAGGATATTGCCCTCAATGGGCAAATTTCTATAGTAGAATTCCTAAATTTGAAGGTTTTATAGATTTTAAATGATAATTTGATTAGATGCATATTTTTTGTTTATGTTAACATTTTTTTTAATTAATTAAAGGCTTAAATGTGAAAATGGTCCTTATGTTTTACTCTATTGGCCAATTTTATTCATTGTATTTTCAATTTGGCCAAATTGGTCCTTATATTTACATTTGTTAGCCAATTCAAAACAATCCGTTAAACGACCGTTAAAATTGATATGTGCCAGGCACATGAGAGGACAAAAATGTAATTTTATGTACACTTACTAAACAAATACGATACATATCTTTAGAAATTGATGCTTCGTTCAATTCACTTGAATGTCAATTTTAATTGTTTTTTAACGGATTGTCATGAATTGGCTAACAGATGTAAACACATAAACCAATTTGGCCAAATTGAAAACACATGGACTAATTTGGTTGATAGAGTAAATCACAAGGACCATTTTGGCATTTAAACCTTAATTAAAAGCATTAAATGAATTAAAAGCTTCAATCAACATTGTGAGCCCGTTTTCCACTCAAAGTTTTGTCCCTATATAGTCTTTATATGTGCGTAAATACACTATGTATCCAGTGAGTCCATATACTTTATGATCCACTCGAGATTTATTTTGTCCATATATTTGTTTTATACTTATTTTATACGGTGGTTGTCCCTATTTAGAGACTCTACTGAAAATGATCTAAGTGCATATGGGTGTCTAATTAATATAAATTCAAAAAAATACCTAAACTATTTGTACAATCAGGATAATTGATCCACAAATTCTCAGACACTCTATAAACTTTCTTTTTACGTTCTCTGATGTCAATTTTCATTGAATATTCTAATTTGATATTAGGAAGGGAAAAATCGAGCACATGAGCTCAAATGCATAGACATACACTCTTAACTTGTTGAGCTATAAATTACTTGTATCTTTGTTGTGTCAATTAAGTTTACATAGGGGTGCTGAATGGTCAGAAATGCAAAAAGTTAACTGTGTTGACTCATAGTAGTTGACATTGACTCTGACTCTTAACCCACCAATTCTTAGGCACCCTGCGCTTCTCAGTGCAACCGCAAATAAAAGGAATTGAATTAAGGAGAAATAGGATTTAGGAGGAATCATAATCAAATTTTTGTTGAAGATGTTTACTTGAATGTTCCAGAATCGGAATAAAAATAGTATTGATTTCATTTGTGTTGTTTACTAGTTCACAGAAATTGGAATGAATACCACTATGATTATCAAAATACCCTTATTTATATAATAATTAATTAGATTATTTTTTAAAGTAATTTAATTATATTATTATGACCAAGAACATGACAATATTGATTTTTAATAGACTTGCTTTTGTTAGAACATTTATAAAATTTGAAAATTTTGAATTCTTTTGTTTATAGGTTGGTTAAGGAGAGAAGAAATTTGAAGATACCATAACCAGCACAAGAGATGGAGGCGTAATGGTGCTGGGTAACGGGAAGGGGTGGATGGGGAAACTGAATCTTCAGAAATTATTTAAGGGTATAATGGGTAAGACAAGTTGATTCCCTATTCCGGGCTTTACCCCGAATTGAAATACTACCTCCATCCAAGGAGTCCAATTCCTCCACTTTGGAGGAATTGAATTCCTAAATTTGTGTGGATCCCATAATTTTTTGATTCCCTAATATTTAGTAAACGCAAGAGTAACTCATAATCAGAATCCAACTTCGCAATTTAATTCCGATTACGGGTACGTAAACACGTAGTAAATGAAACCTTAAAGACGAGCATTTTATTCGGCTGTGACGCCCTCGTTTTCTCTCACTGACTCATGGTGACTGCTTACAAATGATTGAGGATGGCATAATGGTTAAGTGCTTGTGTGTGTCTGGTCAATCATGAACTCGATCGGTTTTGTTGACTTTATCAGTCAACTTTCAATCATTTTGTAGGTAATATTGCATTAGAAATAAGGGTTTGAATATAAACATCCAACAATGCATAAGGATCTGAGGAAAACTAAATGTATGTGAATTGGCAATGTCATTGTTCAGGCGAAGATTTCTCCGGAAAGGGCTCATCAGCTCTTAGCACAACTCCCTAATGGATTGGCACCTTGGATGTCTAGTCGAGCTCTTGCTGATGTGCTACAAGAAGAGGACATAGTTACTCAAACTTCTTGTTATCAAAGGATTGTCGTGGATGAAGTCCATATTAAGTTGTTTTTCTTGCCTTGTGACCAAGGACTTTCAGTTCATAGTCTTGTATATTCGAATGACGGGAGCCCAGATCCCTTAAGTCATTTGTTTGGTTCTTAGTTGGTTTTAAATGAAAGCATATCCATTAAACTGACCAGATCCAGATACAAATAAGACTTTTAAAGTAGGAAAACAGGTGGACATGACTTGAATACATATTGGAGAATGTATTAAATAATAGATCTACAAATTTAGAAAGCAAACAAAGAGCTTCGGGCAATATTTCACCTTGTCTAGCAAGGTTGAACTTAAACCTCTTGCAATCACTTCTCTTTGAGTTTACAGAGGTTTTTATGTTAAAAAGGGATGGATGGTAAACCAGTTTACACAAGGGAATCGATATTACGCCACCAGGGGTGATAACAGAGCTTCTAAACAAGACAAAAAATAGTTTTTTTGAGGGAGATATCCTGAAAAAGACAGATCTTGGCTGATTACAGCTTTTAGATGCAAATCTGGCTTGAGAGCAGAGTTTGTATGTTTGTTTGTTTGATTGGTTGAATGTCTTTATCTTTGAGGCCTCTTCCTCCATTTATAGGCAAATGAGCCCGACTGCAGTGACTTTGCTCTTGCCCGAAAGCACTTGAAGGGTAATGAGTCATCAACTTTTTACTTGTATTGCCACTCAAAAGTGCTTTTTGGCTAATTATGAGTTAGTCCTCATCCCTTGACATTTAAATTATAGGCACATGGCTTATGCATTAATGGGAAGGTGTCAATTTGTCTTTGGGCTTGATGTTGGGCTTCGGGCAAGTCTCCCTTTTAATTGGCATCTCTAGGCTTTCACACACTTGCAGCCCAATGTTCAAATATTAACCCAAACATTGGCCCCTTTAATTATTGTTGAGGCTGCAATCCCAGGCGCTAATAATGATTAAATAGTCGTCACATGCCTTCTTTCAGGACTTGCACCATTTAAAGCAACCATTTGTTAACTAAGACCTTTGCCCTTACCCACAAATTCCACCGTTAAATAACCACTTATTAAATAATCCTCACTTAACCTCTTCAGCAAAGCACCTTAACCATTTCGAGCCTTTGAACTCCCAAAAATTCCAGTACGTTCTTGCCTTCTTAGTTCTTCAATTCTTGCCCCCTAATTCCAACTTTTCCTCCTATCTTCTTCTCACAATCCTCAATGGCACCTAAAGTTACTCGAGCTCAATCCTTCTCCGAAACTGGTGAAGGGATCTCCACCATGCGCCGCTTACTCAATTGCTTTCATCGCCATCGGACAGTCCTGTACACTAAATTTTTCTTCGAGGAGGAAGAAGTGCACTCATTGGGACTTGCATGGACTTCTTAGGTCCCTGTTGCCGTTGAAAATAACATGCCCAAGGAAAAATGGTTCACACCCAACCCATTTCAGGCTAAGTCAGGTATTTCTTCCTCCAAATAGTCAAACCATCGTCGTGGCTTCCCACTCATGAAGGATGAGGTATGGACGCAATGGATAAAAGAACTCGAGCCCACCTTTAAGCAGAAATGGATGAACAACGGAATTTATAAGCTGATAATGCTTTCTAAAACCACCGTCGTTAAGCCCGAGCTTCTCATAACAACTATTCTCTTTTGGAACTCAGGCACCAATACCTTTGACTTTAAGATGGGTCCAGTGTCCCCGACTATCCTGGATATGACACAGGTCTTCGGGGTTAAAGCCTTCGGGCAGAATTATGGACGTTACCCACGACTAGGCTCATTCTTCTCGTCTGGCCACTGAGAGTTCGACCAGTCATCCCCCTTTCTTCATTTGGAGTATAACTCTGCGACTTTTAAGAGTTATAGGACTTCCTTCACGGGTTTTATCCTGTTTTCCAAGAAGGAATTTGGCCATTCTTCCTCCAAAGCCAACAGAGATCAGGAGCACATGTATTTCATCCTCTACTGGCTCAACAAAAATGTTTTCCCTAACAAGTCCAAGGGAGTGAAAGTCGAATGGATTCCTTTGGTGGAAGCTCTTCTTAACTTTGACGATGTAGCCATGGGCCCCTTCCTCCTTGCTCATCTTTATCATCTTCTGTATGAGATCACAAATGATGAACCATTCAAAACCATCCTTAATGGCCCAACTTGGATAATCCATCTTTGGCTTCAATAGTATCTCCCCGAGCTTCGGGCTCTCAACTTAGAATACCCAGAACGAGTGGACCCTGCTCGAATTCTGACTGAAGCATGTCCCACCAATCACTCCACGTTCTGCTGTCTGTACTTTTTAGAGTCTGCAAGACTTAGGCAGATCTAAAGTGGGGCACTTCAGTGCTTACAAGATATCCATGGTTCAATGACCAAGCTTTCTAGGATGTTTTTGGAGAAAATGCTAATCCCATTTGTAGAGAGAGATTTATCATTTGCTTCCAGTCGAGGGATTTGGCTTGGAGTATGAGGAGTAACTGCTACGAGTGCGGGCTAGAAGTTTATCACCCAAACTTCTGCACCAGGTAGTTAGGCTTTAGTCAAGTTATCCCGGTGCCATTCTTTAACTTCGTTCAATATGGCACCTCCTACTGTCTTCACTCTCCACCTGAAGTTACTTTTCAAGCCGCCTAACACAGTCTTGAGATCATGAGCAAGGTTGCCCAAAAGCCCATGGCTCTTAATTTTGAATGTACTTCAAGTTTTGCTTCTTAGTGGGAGACAAAGTGAACCAAAAAGTATAGAGGAGATCTATGCGAAGCCCATGATCGCCTCTTCAAGCATCTCTCTATCAAGTCTTATCCTAGCTTAAATGAGCTTGAAAGCTGGAAGGAAATGGTTCATTAGAAAAACCAACTCCTTTTGATAGGTATTTCTTACTTTTTAACTTGAAATTCTTATAAATTTGCCCACTCTAATCCATTTCCTGATTTCTTTGTAATGAGAGTTGACAACCCCTATTTTCTTCGACTCTAGGGCCCCTAGTAACCAAGAAGCCTACTATTACTTCGAGAGAGGACCCACTGGGGCTTGAGATGTATCAACAGGCCAAAAATCTACAAGATTCCACCCTGGAAGAACTGGAGATATAACTTGCATCTTAAGTTTCATTCCTTCGAGTTCTTCCCTTTTCTCTTTTTCTACTTTCTTCTTGACTTTCTGCCCGATTTCTGAAACAGGCCATGAGGGCAGAAATGATTTCTTCGCCTGAGGCCTTTTCACCTTCAGCCCGAATGGTACAAACTTCCCCTGCACAGGCTAAGTCTCCAAAGGTACATCTCTTTTTCATTCTTTTGACTTGTATCTCTACCAATCTTAGAGCTTTAACACTTGTCTTTTATTTTTGTAGGTTAAGGTTAGGGAACCTATGTTGCATTTTGTAGACGAGGATACTAACTTGGTGGGTATTTATTATTTTAGCACTTTTATGCTTGAAGCCTCAATCCCTCATTTTATACTTATTTTCTTTTTACTCTTTTCAATCTTCCCCTGCACCAACCTTTCATCAATCGGCAACATCTGCATTTGAGGAGCCTATAGTCTCTGAGATCCCTATGGTTTCAGAGATCACTAACCCACAGGTTTCTTAAGCTGTAGATCAAGCTAGCTTGCCCGCTCGTTCTCAGGGTCCTGCTAAGGTATAAAGGCTTTTCTCCTTTTGTTTTCCTTTTATGCATCAGTTAGTTTGTTGAAACTTATCTTTTTCGATTTTATAGGCCTCTGGTGAAGGTTCGGGCACCATTTCTCCTCATCCAGTTAGCAAAGATAATCCCTCTCAACACCCAAGTGTTACCACTCCTCATTCTCCTTCTTCCAAGGCTTCGAGCTTGACTCAGGTATACCACTTTTCTTGTTTTACTCTTTGTTCTATGTCCTGATTTGTAATCTATACCACTTTTCTTGTTTTACTCTTTGTTCTATGTCCTGATTTGTAATATTTCTTCTTACTTTATTTTCTTGGTTTCCCACAGGGTTCTGGGGAAGACTCATGCAAATCTCATTTTCATCTATTGCGTAAGACCGAGCTTCCACAACCTCCCTTAGCTTCTGGGGTCACGGGGACTCCTATCCCTAGGCCTAAGAAGAAGGTTAAGACCTCTACTGCCCTTAGTTCTCAGGTTCCTCCATCTGTTGAAACCTCTTTTCTTGCTACACTCTATTCCATAACAGCATATTTATCCAAGCTTTTTAAAGAGTTCGGGCAACTTAAGACAAAGCTAAGATCCTTAAGGCATCATTCTGAGTCTTCAGGTCCTCAAGATCAACGTCGAGTCTTCCAAGAGTGGTCAAGGAGAAAATTTTTAGTATCCTTCAGTCTCAAGGCCCTCCATGATATAGAGAAAGCCGTAATTGACTTGTTCAAGGCTGATCAACTATCAAGAGTTCAGTATGAGTCATTCCTCTCATATTTTGAGAACTTGAGAGCCTTGAAGGATCAATATTTAAGGGCTGAGAGGCAAGCCAACCGAGTGAGGTGTTTTAAAAAGAAACAATTTACTGCTTTAACTCATATTCAACAGTTGGTGGATAAAGGCTCAGCCATAGAGGAAACGATCAAAGTAGTGTCTTCTAAGGTCCAGAGGTTAGATGAGCAACTAACTGTACTAAGGGCTGAGCAAGTGACTCTCCTTGGCAAACTTCAGCAGCAAATTGAAGAAGTGAAGAAGGAAAATATGGAACTGGAAGATGCCGAGTCTCAACTTATCAATAGCAGCACTGTTTTGGCCGAGCCTAGCAGAATTTTCTCAACTATGCAGACTTACCACTCCAAAATAATCACTCTGGGTAAAGATGTAAATCTGTTAGGCTAAGGCCATTGTAACTTTCTTTTTATGAAATAAAATTATTCTTTGCCTTTACTTTTTGCATTATATTGAAGCTCTTACTGCACCATCTAACTTCATTTCTGTTTGAAATCACTAACTCTCTTTAATACAACAATTTCTAACATCCCCGAGAATTGGATGTATCTCTTTAAAAACTTGGTATTAACGGGATGTGTCTGGAAGTTTTCCTCCAAATCTGTCAAGTAATATTCTCCCTTATCTAATGCTTAGTGAATGATAAAAGGTCATCTTCAAGCAGGACTCATTTTCCCAAAGCCTCCAACTTGATCTCCCAAAGGAAAAATTGCCTTCCATACTAACTCTCATTTCTTGAATGTTTTTAACTTTTACCTTTTTGTTGTATGCTAAGGCAACAGTTCTCATTTTCCTGCTTCTTCTCTTTTCCATACACCAACAATCTTTTGATTAAGGACCTGACTGTAATTACTTGGTCTTTTATTGTTTGTTCTATCATTATTAATGTTGGGGAATTGAGACAATATAGGGTTTATCGCATTCTTCCTTGGTGAGGAATAATGTTCTAGAAGCTTTTGGGTCGTTACCTTAGTCAGGCGGCCGTTCTTATCAACTCCTAAGCATTGGAAAATCCCAATACTAGGATTGTAAAAGCTACTTCTGCAATATTAGCTGTGGGGAGGAATGGTCGGCCTCCACCATCTCCCAAAATCTTGGTCCAATGGTTCCTTCCTTATGGTAAACTGCTACCTATTGGTGTAGGGTAGAAGACACAGATAGACTATGATGAATCCAATCTCGGCCAAGCAAAGCTCCATAAATGGAACTACTGTCCACCATGAAGAAGGCTAGCACCCAAGTTAACCTCTAGGGGCAATATCTCATAAGTTATAGTGATGGCCCCAGATAAGCTAGAAATTGTTAGATCCATGGGGATGAGATCTTCCTCACTTCTACTCATCTTTTTCATTTGCTTGTACGACAACATATTGATTGTAGCTCCTCTATCAAACAAAATTATCTTGAAAGGTACTCCCTCCAGATGAATAGTTACATAAATAGGCTTGAGATGGTTAGCTAGGATCAAACTCGGGGGACTGAAGACCACTCTATCCGAGTACACTTTCTCGGGCTTTTTCCTTGCAAGCTCGGGCAAACTTATTCTGCCCAACTCCTCTTTTCCTGCTTCTTCAACACTAACATGTGCCATCATAGGTTCTGTTGCTAAGTAATCACCATCCATTGTGGTAGATTGATCATGCTTGGGATAAAACATGGTAAATAGAACATATGTCATGTTTACGTGGAAGTTGCTAGGTCTAGGTAAGTCCTCATTCTTGCCCCCAATGTGGCTCATGAATTCATTTAACCAGGCTTCTACTTCTTCGGGTAACATCAGCTCATGCAACCTTTCTTCCCTAGTTATGGCAAAGTTCTATGTCCGTGCTGAGTTCTCACAGAGAGTATCAACCAGTAATGGTGCGGGCAACCCCCTCTCAAGTGATATAGTTCTAAAGCATTTTAGTTCTGGACTTCATCTTGGGGTTAACATTATCACCATATCCTCTTGACCTCTCTTCAAGATTATGTACTTCCCTGGATAGGGGCTCTGTGGCACATGATCTCCTTCCCCTTCGGTCTTGATATTAGTTTTCTCTACCTCTTTTTTGTTTTTCCATTGAAGTTGACTTCTTCCCCCATAAGGTACTTTCTCAAACTTCACATTCTCAGAGGTTTCTAAGGCAGTGGGGACTTTTAATAAGTTCATGTGGGCTTTATGCTGCATCTCAACTCTTCTGATCATAGAGGCTTCCATTTCCTTGACGTGTTTCCTATCCTTTCCAACCACATACCATTTCCGCCTAAGTCGGGCACGATTCTTCTTCGTGACTAGATTCACTATCATTTCCCTTCTTCTAACATCTCCACCGGTATAGCTTAGCTAGGGTGGCCTCACATCCACATATCTTAGTGTTTTGGCTTCTCTGTCTTCCACTTCTTTAGAGGCTTCATAATTTCTGAATACTTCTGACAAGCCATTTGGTTGAGAATCTCCTCCTAATCTTTAGAAAACATTTTTGGAGGTCTCTTTCTCAACTATCTGCAAGATATTTCTACGGGCTTCTTGTTCTTCTTTCTCTCTTAGTTTGATCAACTCCTGATCAATGATAGCTCCTGATGCTGGCACTTCCAACTCATATTCACACTGACACTTGCTACATAATACCACTCATTTGACTATGGTTGCTCTTGGCTTCTCAGGCAACTTGATGGCTCATTCTGTTGGCCTGTTAATTACTTGCCTCCTTTGTGCTTTTACTTCCCAAATGGCCTTCCCTTTCCCTTTCTCAGCCCACATCAGGTTGATCATGTTTATTGGGGCTTCCGGGAAGGGATCTGTGTCAATCATCATATTGTCAAGTGGCTTCTCCAACAACAACTTTCCCTTTACTATAAGGTCTTGTATTCAATCCCTGAACTGGACATAGTTGGTTATGGAGTGATTAAAAGTATAATGCAGCTTACAATACTTCTTCCCTCTCAACTATTTTGGTTTAGGCATCTTTTTGGTGCTGTCGGGCACAATCACTCTTGCCCGCACCAACTCCTCATAGATCTTCGCATCCTTGGTTAAATAAAAAAAGTAACTCTGGTATTTAAGGGGCTTCATATGTACAAATCTACCATCATTTATCACCACTTTCTAGTCCTTGATTGGCTGGACTAACCTCTTTACTATTAAAGGCTTAAAGGGGGTAGTCATCTTTGCTGCACACATGTCTATCCCTTCTCTTCCATGGCCATCATTTTGTTCTGGCTATACCTTTTCAAACTCCACTTGGTGGATTGCAGCTTTGCTTTTGTAGAAAGAAGGCACCTTGGACGAGTGCTTCACTTGCTGTTTCTCAAGCAACAGTTTCTCATACTTCGTGGCAGCAATCACCAATTTTTGCAACTCATTGAACTATACATCATAAAACTTCTTCCTCAAAGGCAGCCTCAAGGCCTTCTGAGTAATGGATATAATTTGCGCATCATTGATACGGAATTGGCACCTCATTTTTGTCCTTCTGAACCTCATCATGAAGTCATCTGTAAACTCTTGCTCATGCTGCTTCACCTCCACTAAGTTATTGATGGACATCTCAGGCTCCATTCTATAGAACTACTCATGGAAAGCCATCTTCATTTGCCCCTAGTGAACAATAAAATTGGGGGGGCAACAAAGAGTACCACTGAGATGCTAAGCTAACCAATGAGTTCCCAAACAACCTCAACTTATAGTTAGGATTATCTTCAAATGCCACGCAATGGTTAGAGAACTTGAAAATGTGGTCTCTAGAGGATATACTGTTATTTTCCCCACTGAAAGTGTGGAGCGTGGGCATCTTGAAGTTGAGGGGAAAAAGATTCTGCTCATCGATATGCTCAGGGTATGGCTTCTGATAGGTGATCCTGAACAGCGGGTGAGCTTGGGGTTGATTATTCTGGCCTATCATCCTTCTTAACTCAGCCAATTCATCCCTGAGTTATTGGTGAGCTACATTATCAGGAGGAGCATAAGGAAGTTCCCATTTCGGGCTACGATCATTGCCTGAGAAAGTCCCTTTTCTTGGTTCGAGCTTCCTCTACTTGGCATCCCTTCCCTTATTGGCCAATGATGGGGGCCTATAAGGAGGAGGCTTGTCTACCTTGGTAGGCTAGCTTTTTCCAATGGATTCCCCAATCAACCGGGGCATCCCATACTTCTTTCTTTCTTGCCTGCTTTGCCCCCTACTATCTAGTGAAAATAATAGGGGATCGGGCAACTCCACTTCTAGGATTTCCTCCAACACTGGCTGACTAGCTCCAGATTCTTCCTTGTTTTTTCCTTTATCCCTCTTTTCCTCAAGCAAAGGAAATAGGGGAATAATTGATTCTTTCTCAGGACTAGCCTCTCTCATCACTTCCCTAGCATGACTATCTTTTAGGGTAGAGTACTCCAGATCTAATCTTTTTTGCAAACTTCCTGTTAAAGAACAGAGTCTGCTTACTTCTCCTCTGGTTTCCAAAGTGATCTTCTCCATACTCCTCAATATTTGCACCATGGTAGCTTGCAAGTCCTCATTGGTCACCTTCCCTTTTGACTTATCGGATGAAGTTGGGCTTTCTAGAATAGCTGGTTCTTGCAAGGAAGGAAAATCCTTTGGATGAGCTATCATGCTTGATCTTGGTAAACACTAGGGTGGCCTGTATTCTGTCTTCCACCTGAAGGTTTTCTCCTTCCTTTTTCTTCTTGGCATATAGACTAAATGTGTCCCACTGGGCATACTAAAACTATGTTCAGGCAAAGATTTCTTGGAGAGGGCTCCTCGGCTTTCAGTACAGCTCTCCAATGGATTGGCACTTTGGATGTGTAGTCGGGCTCTTGCTTGATGATATGCTGCAAGAATATGACAGAATTAGTTTTGAAAGGTGCCTTTGTGGGGCCTTAGGTGTAGTCCTTAAGGCTCACAATCAAAACTAACTAAGTGCTAAGCGTGCCACTACTATCTCAGTATAGCAGATGTAGAACAAGATTGTGTTTAGTCGATTACCTGCGCCCCAAGTTAATTGAACTTTTTGTTATCAAAGGATTGTCGTGGATGGGTTAAGTCCATATTAAGTTCTTTTTCTTGCCTTGTGACCAAGGACTTTCAGTTCATAGTCTTGTATATTCAAATGAAGGGAGTAAAGATCCCTTAAGTTTGGTTCTTGATTGGTTTTAAATGAATGCATATCCATTAAACTGACCAAATCTAGATACAAATAAGACTTTTAAAGTAGGAAAACAGGCGGATATGACTTAAATACTGAAGGAAGATTTGTGAAAAACAAGTTCATTTGAGCAACATCAACAACATGCAATTAACAATTAAAAGGCGGAATCATGTTTATAAACACTCAAAAACAAAACTTAACCCATGAACTTCAAAGCCTAGTAGATAGGTGAACCAAGACTCAACTCAAAACAAAGTGAGTTGAGAAATCAATACCTTTGTAGATTCCTCTTTGCATAAGCAAAGGCTAATCACCCAAAGAGAGGGCCTTCATTCCTTCCATCTTAGATCCATGGATTTGAATGGATGAAAAGGTTTCTCCAAGTTCCCAAAATTGAGAACCTCTAAGTCTCCACACCAAGGCATATTGTAGAAGAAATGAGTGACCTTGGAGGAGTTTGATTGCTAGATGATCCCTCCAAGGTGGCCGGCCTCTTTGAGAGCAAAGGGAGGTTTGTGTTCTCATCTTTACTCCTAAGAAAACCCTTAGGATGAAATGGCTATAAAGATGTCTTTATACCACCTCACAATGGAGTGGCAAACTTGCAATTAAGCCAAGTTCACTACCCTCCTCTAAATGGCCGGCCTAAGGGGATTTATTGGGCTATTTGGGCCTTTGTGAATCATTATTCATTAAGTTGTCATACAACTTAAGTCAATGGACTTGACGTTCGAAGCCCATTGGGCCTTAAGGTCCAAAACTATCCCGAGGTCTTTTAACGAACTTATTCGTTTGAATAATAATCATATTAATTAATCCTTGCCATAAATAATTAAACCATTTAATTATTCTTACTCAACTCCGTTGAATCTTCAATCTCTACCTTACACGGTGTACGATCCATTAGGTTCCTTTTAGCGAGGCAGTGGGCGATTCAAACTCTTTCAAATCGATTGTGAATTGAAACTTACTTTCAATTCTCCCGTTAGTGATAATACACTTTTAGGGCTTCCACAAACCATGGTTGACGCCTAGCAGCATGTCATGGTTACCCAAGCTAATCAGAAGAGGTGGAGAACCTATTCAGTTTTAGGATTACAAATGCAATACGGTCTTTCTCTAATACAATACTCTTGACCACATTGTTTGGTTTGATAGTTTATTCATGTCTACCATCCAATGTGAGTCTTGCGCTTATATGATTACCTTTAATGTGATTTGGAACACATTCCTAAATCTCATTCATACTTTGGCCAAAGATTCTTAATCATATCATAGAGTATTCTCCCTCAAACAGTTTGAAGGTTAGAGATCCCTTGTTGCGCATTCACTTGCCTCCATGGCTAAGTGGCTTAACCCCAACGATGCCGTGGACACCCTCCTGATGGAGTGACTTTGACATAATCAAAGATTAAGGACCTAACCACAAGACAACTGTGATGCCTCAGGTCAAAAGACTAATTTGCATTATCCCAACCATGAGTTCTTATGTGACATGAATATGAGAACTCTTCGTTGATCGTGTTCAGTGAACTCATTCTCTATTGAGCACCTACGTACTTGTCTTGATGTCACACACACCAATGACTCGAGACTAGTTACTCTTCCTAAGAGAAGACATAGCACGTACTGATCTTAACGGATTGTCAATGCCCAATTGACAATCCTATGATCAGGAACGTTTAGGATGTGTCAACGAAAGAATGGTCTCATGAATCTAACTTCTTTAGATCGCATTCTTCCAATCACATATTCCTTGGACTTATCGTTTAAGCATATAACATTTATATGAGACGGCTCAAACAATAATGTTTGCCCTTAATATTAAACTAGATTAGTTTAACATGTGAAATGTCCATAAAGTATCATCATATGATTGGTTTTAGGGCACATTTCCAACAATCTCCCACTTGCACTAGAGCCAATCAGCTTAGTCATCAGTGATGATACCTCTTCTGTAGTCATTTCATAAATGGTTGAGTAGTAGGCCTAGACAATGGATATCTATATGTTATCCATAGAAGCAACCTTGAGAATAACGACGTCACCATTATACATGATTCTCAATCATGTGGTTCAGTCTCTCATTTGAGTTCGGACCTTGATGAGACCTTGATTCCCTGGCTTGAGCTATCGCCCCATTAGTGTCATACACTTTCTGGTTGGAACCGAATAGAGAGTTCATAAATGAACTTTCCCATCCAAACAACATTGTTGTAAACTTCTATATGGCAATATATTTTGCAATCATAATGGAACACACTAAAGTCATTACTTTAATGTTTCCATCCAAATATCTTTTTAGTCATAATAAAGAGATATCTGTTTATCTCTTCATTCATAATGAAGAAATATCCAATGATGGATTAGATTCATAATCTAATACATTTACGCTTCCATTACGTTACTCTAATTCTTTCTCAATTATTGAGTAATATATCCTTTAGTATTTCTCAAATACTTAAGGACTCACTTGACAGTTGTCATGGTTCTGATCCTGGGCTTGCACTGATATTGTCTTGTACCTTTCTAGGTACATCTTATATCAATGTTTTTCATAGAATATGAAATACATAAATCACCTTTCTGCTTATGCATAAAGGATTCTATTTACGCATTATTTCTTTGGGAGTCAAAGGGTACATTCCCTTTGAGAAGAACAACTTCCTAGTCTCACTAGAATTGTCATTCTAATTGAAGTTTATCATCAAATGAGAAACTTCCTAGCATCTCTTGTCTATTTTAGGGATTGATATAATCCAATTATATCTTGAAATATATCATTATAGATTTCCATTCCATTATATAGACTATATCTCCCATATACATTCTATCGTTATAGAATAACTTTAACGAAGAAGTACTCTTTTCATTTCCAAAAATTAATATATCATATATATATATATATATATATATTTAATTTTAGGAATACGATTAACTCCCACTAATCTTTTGTAAACCTAGTAAACAAAAGATTCATTTACATCTTTATGAGAAATCAAACAATTGATCTTTTCTCATAAGACGCTTATAGCTCCCTCTAGCTTGCTAAGATCCATGATGGATGGATCTCTACAACTAACCTGTCTTGTGATTTATAGTTTTAGACATATATTATCAAGACTATCTTAATAATGGTTTCGGAAACCCATATTATGTCCAAACATTAAATCACCATTTAGTTGTATAGGAACTAATCTAAGAAGTATATATCATATATATATGGGTAATTGATAATGTCCAACGAACTAAATCTTATTCATGTTCATTCTTCTCCTAATGGAGAAATTCATTATCTTACGATGCTACTTTCCTTGATATTTTACAAGGAAATTAATCTAAAGTGTTACTTTTTTCTTGGATCAAATCTAAGGAGGTAAATACTTTAGACGTCTTACTCATCTACTTACATTTCTTGAATTCTTTGAAACCTTTTGCAAAGTATTCGGACTTGTGTTTATTCAAAATAAACTATAGTCCAACCGAGAGTGATCTTCGGTGAATGTCATACAACATGAGTAGTATTATGTTGTGGACAAGTGCCACTAACATCTAAGTGAATTAACCTCAACAACTTTGTGATTCTTTCTTCTTTCCAAAAGAATAAAGATTCGAACATTTTGCCTCTATACAATTTTAACAAGAAGGTATTGGATCCGGATCTAACGATCCAAAGCATCTATCTATGACCAACTCGTAACTTATGTTTTAGAGGTATCACAACTCAGTTGGGATTAGTCACTACCTTGCAACCTTTTGGGTTTTAAGCTTCATCGTATTCTAAACAGTTAAACTACCACATCATCTCTACTATAGAGACAACCAATTAAATTACAATAATCTAATTATTGATTAACAAAGAACAATGTTTTGTCAAACAAAACATTTATCCATCTCTACTATAGTGACGGATTTAAGTTCCTTAAAATTGGAATGTAAAGACAATCTTTAGTATTTTCCAATTTCTTTGGTAGTTCATATGAGGAAGTAAGTACAATCCGCTTTCGCAGAGATCTATATTTTATTCACTTTTCGAATGTGAAGTACTTTCTCTTCTCTCATTAATCTTCTACTTTTTATTAGCACTGCTAATACGGAATCAAGCATTTAAGTAGAAGAACCAACTGTTTTGAACTATTTCAAGAACATATTACAACACCTTCGAAAGGTCTGTTCTTGACACTTGCAAGACATTTCTTGCAAATACCCCTTCCAATGTCCATCCTTTCATAAAGAAAGTTTGTTCCCTTGGAGTTATTTTGCCTTCTTCATTTGACTTCCCTTTTGACTACAATAGTCATGGTCCCTAAACTCCCACTATCTCTCTTGAAACTTATTTCAAATGTGTTATACACATCAAACGATTTGGAGAGCGTGCGGTTATTGTTCACTATATAGTTTACAATAAACTTAGTGAACCATTAGGATAGGGACACAAAGGTGAAGTCCTTGCCTAGTTTCCGTCTCGTTAAGTGGTTTAACACTTCAACACTCAATGATTCAAAATCATCATAAGTCCATGTTGATGGACTATTTTTGTCAACCAACCATTATGTTCTAAACATAATTACAAACTTTCAAGAGTTGTTCATGGCAACTCTCATTTCTTCATACAACAATTTGTAAGTGAAGAATCATGGCACATAAAGCGTCCATGCCCTTGTGCTTACTTCAAAAGTTCCTTGTTTATGTAACAAAGAAACAAGCACTAATGTTTGTGTTGATTAAGGGTTGTTCAAAGCAACTCTTATTTCTTCATACAACAATTTGTATTTGAAGAATTATGACATTAAAAGTGTTGTCCTTCTTATGTTAGACTTATCTAACATATTCTTCCAATGATACATTATCAATAGGAAGATAGTAAGGATGAGACTACTTAGTTACATCTACAAGCCATTAAAGACAATCTATGGGATTGTAGAACTAAGTCCGGAAATTAAAGCATTCGGCTTTTCTTTGTCAAGTTTGGGATAGCGTTTGCAAATATATTGGTAAACAAATACATAACGAATATAAATTGATTGATTTTAAGCCATTTGATTCGGGTCTTTAAATCAAATAGCACCACCCACTATTTTTGGCAAATTCCATATCCCTCATCGGAATTCGAGAGTTTTGGAGGAAACTCTTAGTAGGGTATGGGAGGCTCACTATTACCAAGCCCACCTCACGATGATACGATGTCGGCTAGCATTAATAATAATGAGAGAGTACGCTTACTCATTTGCATCTCTTGCAAGTACCCATCTTATTTGGCCTCTAGAGAATGTTGCCTCACAATGATATGATATCGGCGCCATTGCACTTAGTTAAGTTATTCCCACCATGCTTAGTTCATGAAGGGGTTCAAGAATAGCCTCACAATGATATGATATTGGCCATCCTCGTTGCCTACACTCACCTCATCATATGCGTATAGACTCCTCCTGAGTGTAAGCATGCACTTTGTACTCCCCCATGATAGGGTGAAGCCGGTGTACAAGTCACAAACGATTGGAGCCCACCACGGTGGAAGGCCACGAAGAGATATTCAAAGCATCTCTCGCTTATCAACTTAATAATGGTTTGTTGAGGGTTTTAGGTCTCATCACATATAAACATACATTTTAATCCAATTAAAACATTTTGGTCCTATTACAACTATTGGTCCATATGATTGATTTAGTAGTATATAATACTCCCACTATGCTTTTAAAACGGTTTTTAAAGCAAGACTATATGGTACTACTAACATAAGATTTGCATTCATTGATGGACTATATAGTTGCCTTAGGGCCTTAGGATGACTATGAACCTTTGATTCGATTCAACACGAGCCTAGTGTTGAATCTCGGTCTAGGGATGGTGATTGATTTTAGTTACGCGTTTAATCACATTAAGGCGTGTTGTCTTATTGGGCGTTGGACCCAACTACTCCAATTTCATGCATATCGAATAAAACAAGAAATGAGTACTTCAAAGTAAATAAGAGCTTATGCTCTTTTACAACAATTGATCAAATCAAATTACTTTAAAGTAAAGAAGAGCTTATGCTCTTTTACAACAATTGATCATATCAAATTACAACCAAAATTTAATCTACACATTCCCATGGTTCAAACAAATTTGAAACGGCCTTTCACATAGCTCAATTATAGTAGGCTTAGGTTCATAATCACCCTTTCTTTAATTAATTAACGCTTTAACTAATTAAACTTGAATGCAACATTTTCATTTGGTTTTTGTATCCATAGAATTGATTTAAATGGAGCTAAATGAAATGAAAATCCAATTCTCATTTAAAGAGACAAAACAATTTTGTTCTCTACCTAATTTGGGCCAAAATGCTATGACCTCAACTTTTAGGCCATTTTGCAAAACTTAAACTTTTGGGGTCACTTTGTAAAAACACAAAAGTCCACTACTTCATGTAATTACAACTAGAACCCAAAAATTTCCACAAAAGCTAAAACTTCATTAAAGGAGCAAAACAATTTGTCCTTTTAGTGATTTTGGACCTTTACGTAAAAACGTAAACTTTTGGGTCAAAGTACAAATACACAAAAGTATCAAAACTTTATGTAATTGCATAAAAGTCCCACAAGGACCCTAATTGAGTAGGGTGGCCGGCCATTGAAGCAAAGTATATAAAAAAATTTCAAAGTTTTGTAAGTGGGGTGTGTGAAATGGAATAAATCATTACACACCTACCCACTAAAATTTCTTTAATTTTTCAAAACAAATATCTAAGATATTTAAACATAAGAAATATTTCAAAACAAAAACTTTATGAAATAAATCAAAACTTTGAATCAAAACACCAAACCTTTTGTTCTTGGCAAGAACATATCAAGAACAATGAAGAACATCCATGAAAACCCATAAGAGCTCCATGAACATTCTTCACCCAAAAAACATACCAAAACCACTCAAACTTAAGGGAAATAACATACAACCATACTAGGGTACATAGGGGTTCCAAAAGTCACTTTAAAACACTTTTAACAAGTCAAACAAGAACCCAAAAATCCACCCTTTGGATTTGGCCGAATTTCCCCAAAAACATGGCACCAAATTTTAGCTCCAAAATTCATGCTCATATGAACTACATCTACAACATTTGAGATGGCAAATTTTCTAACAAAATTTACATTCAAAGAAGCAAGAATAAAGCTTGTAACAATTACAACATTCAAATCACAAACTATGAACTACAAAACCCAAAAGGATTCACCAACTACTAGACTTAGGCTCTTGATACCACTTGAAGGAAGATTTGTGAAAAACAAGTTCATTTGAGCAACATCAACAACATCCAATTAACCATTAAAAGGCGGAATCATGTTTATAAACACTCAAAAACAAAACTTAACCCATGAACTTCAAAGCCTAGTAGATAGGTGAACCAAGACTCAACTCAAAACAAAGTGAGTTGAGAAATCAATACCTTTGTAGATTCCTCTTTGCATAAGCAAAGGCTAATCACCCAAAGAGAGGGCCTTCATTCCTTGCATCTTAGATCCATGGATTTGAATGGATGAAAAGGTTTCTCCAAGTTCCCAAAATTGAGAACCTCTAAGTCTCCACACCAAGGATTGTAGAAGAAATGAGTGACCTTGGAGGAGTTTGATTGCTAGATGATCCCTCCAAGGTGGCCGGCATCTTTGAGAGCAAAGGGAGGTTTGTGTTCTCATCTTTACTCCTAAGAAAACCCTTAGGATGAAATGGCTATAAAGATGTCTTTATACCACCTCACAATGGAGTGGCAAACTTGCAATTAAGCCAAGTTCACTACCCTCCTCTAAATGGCCGGCCTAAGGGGATTTATTGGGCTATTTGGGCCTTTGTGAATCATTATTCATTAAGTTGTCATACAACTTAAGTCAATGGACTTGACGTTCGAAGCCCATTGGGCCTTAAGGTCCAAAACTATCCCGAGGTCTTTTAACGAACTTATTCGTTTGATTAATAATCATATTAATTAATCCTTGCCATAAATAATTAAACCATTTAATTATTCTTACTCATCTCCGTTGAATCTTCAATCTCTACCTTACACGGTGTACGATCCATTAGGTTCCTTTTAGCGAGGCAGTGGGCGATTCAAACTCTTTCAAATCGATTGTGAATTGAAACTTACTTTCATTTCTCCCGTTAGTGATAATACACTTTTAGGGCTTCCACAAACCATGGTTGACGCCTAGCAGCATGTCATGGTTACCCAAGCTAATCAGAAGAGGTGGAGAACCTATTCAGTTTTAGGATTACAAATGCAATACGGTATTTCTCTAATACAATACTCTTGACCACATTGTTTGGTTTGATAGTTTATTCATGTCTACTATCCAATGTGAGTCTTGCGCTTATATGATTACCTTGAATGTGATTTG
The DNA here is from genome assembly GCF_963583255.1 of Pyrus communis. Classification (NCBI taxonomy): domain Eukaryota; kingdom Viridiplantae; phylum Streptophyta; class Magnoliopsida; order Rosales; family Rosaceae; genus Pyrus; species Pyrus communis. The sequence continues at coordinate 12,555,330 of NC_084805.1, read as the reverse complement.
GAAACATTCCTAAATCTCATTCATACTTTGGCCAAAGATTCTTAATCATATCATAGAGTATTCTCCCTCAAACAGTTTGAAGGTTAGAGATCCCTTGTTGCGCATTCACTTGCCTCCATGGCTAAGTGGCTTAACCCCAATGATGCCGTGGACACCCTCCTGATGGAGTGACTTTGACATAATCAAAGATTAAGGACCTAACCACAAGACAACTGTGATACCTCACGTCAAAAGACTAATTTGCATTATCCCAACCATGAGTTCTCATGTGACATGAATATGAGAACTCTTCGTTGATCGTGTTCAGTGAACTCATTCTCTATTGAGCATCTACGTACTTGTCTTGATGTCACACACACCAATGACTCGAGACTAGTTACTCTTCCTGAGAGAAGACATAACACGTACTGATCTTAACGGATTGTCAATGCCCAATTGACAATCCTATGATCAGGAACGTTTAGGATATGTCAACGAAAGAATGGTCTCATGAATCTAACTTCTTTAGATCGCATTCTTCCAATCACATATTCCTTGGACTTATCGTTTAAGCATATAACATTTATATGAGACGGCTCAAACAATAATGCTTGCCCTTAATATTAAACTAGATTAGTTTAACATGTGAAATGTCCATAAAGTATCATCATATGATTGGTTTTAGGGCACATTTCCAACAAATACATACTGGAGAATGCATTAAGTAATAGATCTACAAATTCAGAAGCAAACAAAGAGCTTCGGGTAAGATTTCACCTTGTTTGGCAAGGTTGAACCTTTTGCAATCACTTCTCTTTGAGTTTACAGAGGTTTCTATGCTAAAAAGGGATGGATGGTAAATCAGTTTACATAAGGAAATCGATACTACGCCACTAGGGGTGATAACAGAGCTTCTAAACAAGACAAAATATAGCTTTTGTGAGGAAGATATCCTGAAAATGACTGAGATATGGGCTTATTATAGCTTTTAGATGCAAATCTGGTTTGAGAGCAGATTTTGTATGTTTGTTTGTTTGATTGGTTGAGTGTCCTTATCTTTGGGGTCTCTTCCTCCTTTTATAGGCAAATTAGCCCAATTGCAGTGACTTTGCTCTTGCCCGAAAGCACTTGGAGGGTAGTGAGTTATTATCTTTTTACTTGTATTGCCACTGAAAAGTGCTTTTTGGCTGATTGTGAGTTAGTCACCATAACTTGACATTTAAATCATAGGCACATGACCTATGCATTAATGGGAATGTGCCAATTTGTCTCTGGGCTTGATGCTTGGGCTTTGGGCAAGTCTCCCTTCTAATTGGCATCTCTGGACCTTCACACACTTGCATCCCAATGTTCAAATATTAACTCAAACAGTCATCGAATACATTTATATAGAATTACCATATAATACATTGAAGAACAGTATACGGATTAGCAATAACACGTCAATATTTCTCGTGTATTTATTCTTGTAGTGTATGCATATTGAGAATAACAGGTCAATAATATGGATTAGAAAAAGTGGTAGTGATCCAAGGTGGAGACTACAGGTGAGATGTGATGGTTCAATGATGGCTGTAGATGCATGGTGTGGCTCAAGCAGGAGGTTCTGATCAGACAATGAAAACGGGGATGATTTCTGGGTTTCACGACTTCGTATCCTATAGACCTTTTTTTTCTCAAACTAAACCAAAGGACAACTGTATCAGAACAAACAACGGACAAGACAACAAACAAATTGCAAGTGGCCCTTTACCACATTAGTAGAAAGGTGTTGAGTCCTTGCATTACGGCATGGGTTCAAACTCGTTAGTGGCTAATCTAACATCTAATCCAACAAAATCTATCGTTTGATAATAAAAAAAAAAACACAAACCAATACGAAGAAGAGGAATGTGACAAGACAAGCAAACTAGCTACCAAGAACAAATTCAACCCCGAAGGATCAAACTTGCTCTGGTACCATGTTGAATATTAGAGTACGCAACGAACAACTGAACTAAATGAATATAAAATTTTATTAAATGGAATTGCCAAAAATGCTATATGAACCGAAGAGGCTACATCTTGACTGAGTTGTTTTCCAAATTAAATTACAAGCTATCTTTATAGCGATATAAACCTAAAAAAACCCTAATGTGTAAATGCCAAAAATACCAAATACAAAATCAAATCAAATATCTAATTAATTTTCTAAATAAACCTAATAAATTCCAACATGTAAAGCAATAGGGATTGCAATGCGCTGTAATTTGAGGAAGAATTGGCAATGACACGCCACTTTTTTACAAATTATTTGTCTTTTTTTTTTTCACTTTTAGAAAATTGTCAAATTTTGAATTTGGACTAATACGTCATGTTACTAATTTTCATTGACAACAGTTATCACATAAATCATAATAGAATATAAATCCTCAATTTAAAACAAACTTCAAATAAATGTATAAATATATATGTGCTTAATTAGGAAATCACAATGAATTCAATCTGACTCGTATGTTAAGTCAAATTGGAGACTTCGACTAGAATTTTTTTTTCCAACATCACCTTTATTATCATCATTCTGAAGTGGAAGAATAACATCTGCAGAATAATCATCCTATCACGGTAACATGATCAAGCCATTCAACCAAAAATGAGTACATTGGAGGAGATCTAGTTTTGGTAGTGGAGCTCACAGCTCAGTTGCTACGATTCGATAAAATAATTAGGACTTGACAAGTGCTATTTAGGACTTTACTACTCTGCATAACTAATTCTTTTTTTATGGAAAATGCTGTAGAACCTAACTTCTTTGCGAACAGTTTTCTCAACTTTGTCACGTAAGTTGAGAGTTGAGAGAAGCATAGAATTCCAACGCATTTTCCAATCTCAAAATTTTTATGATTGCTGTGGTGTGGTGAGCTTCAGATCAAGTCCTAGGTCCATTCCCCTGTAACAGATGGGAGCATACATCCACGTATCATCAGAGCTTAACAGCTACAAAACCACAAACAAGGGGACCAAAAAAAAAACCCAATATCAGTATCTATTCTCAGATAGAGTAATTGCTATATGGACACATAAAAACCGACATATTTGCTGAGACACTCTCTAATGCAGGTGAGTCCTACGTCCAATAGAAAGGCCCAACCATACTATTGTGTCCTTTTCGTGTTTCTTTGAATAGAATTATTGTTTCAGATTTCATTCTAAACCTTCTTAATTAGAACATTTGATTTTGTTATTACCTTAATTTGGAGTTGTAAAAATTTCACATAATGGACAGCTTCCTCAAGCATTGTGCTAATATCAACCTGCATTTTCACACATCTAAGTTAGATATTTGAGAATTCAATCTGCATCTATGTTTTTTTGGACGAAATATTATGTCTCAAGGAATTATGCCTACCTTTGTTCCATTGGGGATAAGGCCCTGCAGGACTCTCAGCCTCTCATTTATTTTCTCTCTTCTTTTCTGCACGACAAAGGAAAAATAGAAAAATGAGCTATTTTACAAATGGAAAGTGATTTTGGGACATCAGGTTTATTTCTGCTCTTCGATCGAATAGATTATAGAAAAATCAAGAGATAAAAATAAATAGGAATGTGCAAGTGGAGAAAATTGGTATGCATATATCATTTTCTTAAAGGAAAATAGACACAGTCTATAAAACCTTTTTATAGTGTATAGGAACTCACCCTTGCATAGAGGCTTTGGGGATCAGTGGCTGACCCCCTTCTAGCTCTTGATTTGCCACTCAAGTTGAGAGCTGCAACCTCTGTTGGACTCAAGCTTGAAGTTGAAGTAATACTAACTCCTCCACTCAGCTCCTGAGAATTCTCATGGGAATGTGAGGCAGCAATATTGGACTGATCATCTCCTGAGCAGCAACTGTAGCTCTGTCTGTTGAGCCCAGCGGCATTACCGTCTTCTTCATTGTTGCTAGTTGTCACCTGCCGGCTTTTCTTTGCCTTTATGTTCCTCTTCTTCATTTGAACCTGCATTGTATTTATGATCAGAAAATGCTCAAATAAACCAACTCCTGTCTTATTATTATATTTTTAAGAAATGGTAACAATTAAGTAATTAATTTTGACTGAAGGGTGAGAAAAATACACTTACATTTTCTAAGCTTTGAGATATTTTCAATGAATTCTTGGTGGGGTTAATGTCCTCCATGGATTGTTCTTTTGCGGCAGTCATATCAAATCTCTGATTGCCAAGGGCCACAGCTTCAGCCGGGTTTCCACCACTCTCTTCTGCATTGCCATCACTTGTTTCTTGGTTCAAGCATTGATCATGATCTCCTTCAATGAGAGAGGAATTTAGGGTTTTGATCACATCCCCAGCACCAAAATCAATAGACATAGAGATTTTGCTGTTGTTTGTTACCAACATGGGGTGAGAAGATTCACTCAAGTAGTAACTCTCACTGCTTGAAGTGGGGTAAAAAGTCCTATTACCACCACTAAAATTACCCTCTAGTGAATTTGAATAAGATGTTTCTGATGAATAATAATTTGAACCTTCATAGTTGCCATCAGACCAAAAAGCATCTGGAGTTATTCCCATGCTTGATGTTTGGTTTGAAAAATTTCCAAGCAACTGGGACATGAAATCTACTTCCTCAGCAATGTACATCCCACTGAGAGAGGTCCATTCTCCCTCTGAAACAGCTTCAATATGCTCCATTTTTGCCCAAGGAACAAAAAGGTTTGTCTTTATTCTAAATTAAGAGATGCTGTATGAATGAGTGGTGGAAATGAAATTAAAGTGACTATTTATACCCTACTGTGAACTCAATTATAATAATACAGAATGATGTCATTAATCATATCCAGGGTTTAGTTAATCTGAACAATGCCATAACAAATCACAAATCTTTGAAAACCAATTTGCAGGATTCCCTGCTGGGGCCAAGACAGCTCAGATGGAACCAAGGTAAATAACATAACTTGAAAAACAATGTAGAAATTATGGTTCGAGAGTGAAGGGAATAGTACTCTGTAGTGTCATGGACAAGTCATTATCACTATATGATTAGTTAGTAACTTAAGAAAACGGTTTAGTATGACAATCACACACCCACCTGGTATTACCAACAACAACAACAAAGTCTTATTCCACTAAGTGAGGTCAGCTGTATGAATCCTAGAACATCATTGTGCTCGATTCTGTGCCACGTCTTTCGTTAGATCCAAGTATTCTAAATTTTTTTTTAGAGTCTTTTTCCAAGTCTTCTTAGGTCTTCCTCTACCCTTTGGTCCTAAACCTCTATCTTGTAATCACATCTTCTAACCGAAGCGTCTGTAGGCCTTCGTTTCATATGTTCAAACCACCTTAACCGATTTTCTCTCATCTTTCCTTCAATTTTAGCTACTCCTACTTTACCTCGGATATCCTCTTTCCTAATCTTATCCTTTCTCGTGTGCCCACACATCCAACGAAGCATTCTCATCTCCACTACACTCATTTTATGTACGTGTTGATGCTTTACCGCCCAACATTTCGTGCCATAAAGCATTACTGGCCTTATTGCCATCCTATAAAATTTTCCTTTGAGCTTTAGTGGCATACCACAGTCGCACAACACATCCTATGCACTCTTTCACTTCACTCTTACAAATATTATAACACGTGAATTTTTTAACCCAAGTTCAAGAAATATATATATCTAACTTATCTTCAACTCATATTATACTATGAATAACATCACTAGTGCATATGAAAAGTCTGATATTACTAATTTACTACTAATATTTAGCTTAAATTTGTGAGAAACAAAATTTTAGCCCATCCTAAACCTAATTTGCACTCTTTGCTCCAACAAAAGAAAAATACTAACCCATTGCTATGTAAATTCCTAGCTCCGCATCCCTCTCCACCGTCGCACTAAAAAATTACTTCTGGAAAGAGAGATGCTTGCTTGAGAGAGTGGAATTTGGTGAAGTTGGTGGAGAAAGAATCACACATGGCAACCAACCAAAAGAACGTGGGAGTAATTAAGAAGCATATATATATATATTGGTTCAACTGATATTGATAGTGACATGAACAAATAGGCTGTTGAGATCATGCTAAAAGGGTCTAAAGTCTAACATTCTCTAATATTTTCTGCAACCAGACGGTGTTATCTTCAGAGTGGATTGTTGTCCCCCCTCGATGTTTTTATAACTCATAATCCAATGGCATTGATCCACATAAGTGTTAGAAAAGATTCCATAACTGCCATCTGCCACCTCACCTAATCATTACAAGTTTCGATTTCAGGCACAACTCTATTGGATAACAAATTGAAAGTTAGAAACTCATTGACTTCATTTCCCTACGGTGATTGGATCTCAATTCTGACGTGGTGCCATTGACTTCTTGGAACAAACCTGGAGTAGCATTTAGCCATTTCCATGGAAATGCTGTAATATTTGAACTAGTTAATATTGCAATTTCTAACTAAGTGGTGGAGTGCCTTAGTGAATAAGGTATTTTCTTCAACACTGTTTATACCCGTTTTTGCACCATCGACTTATGCATTTTAAGCCACTGGATAGAGAGATTGTTATGATAATCTTTCAAATATTATTGTGATTTTAAAGTCATGGTAATCATCTCTGAGAATTCTGATGAGATTAACTTGATATCTCTTTGGATGGTGGACATCAAGTTAAATTTGATTGGGATTCTTAGCATGTGGACGTCTGCAGTTAAGGAGATATCTACGGATTGGTGATGCGGGAATAGGGCTGGTCCTGAGATTTTTGAAGCATGGGGCAATGCCAAAATGTGTTCTAACTTCATATAAAAAAAAATTATTTATTTTCACACGTAAGGCTTCGATAAAATATACTTAGAAAAGATTTCAAACTCAATAATTTAGAAATACAAAAAAATTTAATTTATTTTGTATCGAGAGCGAACCAAAAAACTTGTTTTCCTTCTGCGTGAACTTTTAAAATGTTTTTTATTCAAATCGTGATATGTTTTTTTTATTTACTAACCTTATCAATAGGGGACTAAAAAAATAATGATGTTTTTGAGTCTTTAATTATATGTATAATCAATGAATGAGCACTAAATTAAAACTATAGGTGACATGTCATATGATTTGCAAATGTGATCTACAAATTTGGTCTACGCACTACTCTTTAGTGCATGTTAGACTTGAATTGGAACGAATGTTTAAAAATTGCAACCCACATAGCTACTAGCTAATAATTAAAAAGAAATTAATAACCAAACAGAAATTCGTAAAATTGAAAAGAATAAACATTCACATAGCATGTCGAACTCAGGACCTCTTGTTACTTTTAAATAACAAAAACTATTGCTTCTATTTAAACTTCTTGATCATTTAGCCAAGTTTCATATTTTAAACTTCTATGAAAAGAAATTCGTAAAATTGGTGTTTCAAACCCCAGACCACCTTGTTAATTTTAAATTACGTAAGCCACCACTTCTGATCAATCTTTTTGATAATTTGGCCAAATTTTATCAAATTTACTCTTATGAAAAGAAATTTGAAAAAAAATGGAAAGTAAATAAACACACATGGTGTTTTGAACCCAAGACCTCCTCATTAATTCAAAAACAAAAGTCACCAATTCTAGATAAATATTTGTGTAATTTTACCAAATTTTGAAAATGTATACTCTTATCAAAACATATATGAAATACTACCATAATAATTTTGGTGCCCCCAATTTTTTTTGGGCCCTTGACGGTCGCCCAGCCCACATTAGGCCTGGATTGGCCCTGTCTAGTAATTAAGAAAGCTGGCTATATATACAGGAAAGTTGACATTGTGAAAGGTACCTTCAAATCAACGCTTGACGCGAACCTTCTCATCCCTTTTGAGAAAAAAGTAGTAATTGCTTTACTAATCGTCAACATGCATACAATCTGGTTGGACAGATTTAGGTTGGCAACTGACGAACGACGACCATTGTTTGGTTACATGAGGTTTTCCAAAGGCAACCAACAAAGGCGAAAACATGGTTAGCCGACAACAGAGTTGCATAATCAATTTGGATTAGGAGTCTTGATTGCCTGGTTAGACGGTAAATTTCTCAAGTTTGACTGGTTATTTATCTCAAGTCTTACCAGTGAGTCTTTGATTCATCCCCTAAAAGAGGTAACTTCAATTAGCTTTCTTAACGAAATGAGGTGTTACCCAAGTTACATTAAGTGTTCGGCATGCAGAAAGCCGAATCATTATTGAACTTCAAAGCAATTGGCATAACCTTGTCTTTAGGTTTTATAGCACCCAAAGCCGAAAGTGTTCCTTCCACCGTCGAAATCACTCAGTTTAGAAGTTAGTAGCGCATTCACTGCACCACGAACTAAAAAATATTTGCTTGACTGAGCTTGTAGCCAAATGGCAAGCCCACATCAACAATCAACCACCAAAAAACTTAGTTAGCTCCTTAGCTACTTCGGCGTGCGTGCAAGTAGGCTATATAATTTTAAGGAGCAAGTTCAACTAACCCACTGGATTCTGAATTTGATCATATCCCTTCCCTATAATCTAATTTAAAATAATAATTTCTCTTGTAATATATATATATATATATATATATATATATATATATATATATATATATTGTGACTATATGCTTTCAGAATAGGTCAGATTAGGGGTACACGTTTTCCTCATTAACTACACTAGCAGTTGATTCACCTATCAATACTATATTTGAGAAAAAGAAAATGATCACACTGTTTTTCTCCTCTCCACTCTCTTGCCTTATTCCTATCTTTTGATTCATTCGGCATTGATGTATTCAACTATCCGATAAGATTAAGTTTCCAACAATCCCAAAATCCCTTTATTAATTAGTGTTGTAGAAGAATTTAATCAAATAAAACAAAGAAATTTTAAATAATAAAAAAATTCTTATTTACCCATACTCCTAACTATTCGCAAGTGCAAGTGATCCTATACCATAGTAATGAAAAAATGTTGAGTTCTTGCATGACGACGTGGATTCAAACGTTATCGATGACTAATGTAACATATAATTTACCAAAATCTATTGTTGTCACTTAGTACTACGATATAGTGGTATTCTTTTTTGCTTGTAAGTGAGAGGTCTTATGCTTGATTTTCGTCAAAGATGAATTCGAACCGCATTATTGCTAGTCCATTGTGAGGTTAAGGTTCACCCCCTCCCCCTTGGTACAGATAACATCGTTTGTTACAAAAAAAACAAAAAAAAAAAAAAAAACTGTTCGCAAGCCCTGCTATGGTATACCAGCCAAATTTAGTTAAAGGCAAATTCAGATTAAATATTAATTTTAATAAGAATCTTAAAGAAAAATATCAACATTAAGGAAACTACTAATTCCTCTCATTCTATTTGGATTAAGCCGCAAAATTGTCGGCAGGTACATTTGTAAGCATAAAAACATTTATATTTTCACCTTCATTGCACGTGATCCAAATGTCACCGGTGCCAATGCCAAAAATTGTCGCTGGTTGCCGTCATTGTGCCCGAATATTTTTTGCGATCCTCGGAAAACTTCAAGTTACTATTCAACAATGACATAAAAAATAATATGTGCAAAATTTTCATCTTCAATTATATTTTTTTGTGTGAGTTTATTGTTTTTTTTTTTTTTACATGTATACATAAATATTTTATTTTATTTTTTGTCAAACAATAGATTTTGTTAGATTAGATGTTAAATTAGCTATTGACAGAGTTCGAATATACGTCGTCATGTAAAAGCTCAACATGTTTACACCACTACCATAAAGGGTCACTTGCGTATACAAAATTACATTAGAGAATGAAAAAAATTAATTGTTTAACATGGTTTTTTGAAGGTCAATTGATGTACGATGTTTTAGCCAAATTGGTCACTGAGATTGGCATAACTCCTTAATTTGGTCCCTTACAATGAAAATCGATAGAAGTGGTCTTTGAGTTTGTCTACCTTAAATCATTTTGGTCATTCTGTGAAAAATCTGACATGAGATTGGAAATTTTGATTGGTTGGT